>NC_059376.1:30476792-30681792 GCF_019703515.2 Myxocyprinus asiaticus | reverse complement strand
ATCATAACATGCATTTGGTGTCAATTATATCTTTTCTCTAATCAAACCCTCCCGTTTCTTGTTCCATCTCACGTTCTTTTATTTCTGCGTCATGTTTTGGTGAGGGGCAGGAAGTTTTTTCGGGGATATTTATATGCTGAGAGGATGTGGTATGTAGCACTAGGGAGGCCGTCGGGGTGGCAGACCCCAGTATGAGTATCATGGGGGCGGGGGGAGAGGAAGTGAGCTGTGGGTCCACCACTGTTTGTCTTCCCCTGCGGTTCTGCCCGGCTCTGTCACAGACCATTGTGGCCCAGGCAGATTGATGGGGAGCAGTGGCAGGAAGTTGAAAGCTGGGAAAGAAAAACCTAGAAGCAGGTAAAGGAATGGGTTGCTCCATCCCCTTCACTTTTCCAACTGAAATCTTCACTTCAGTTCTCTCTTATATCCATTATTCCCTTAAATGGTACACTTCATAATTGGTTGCTTTACAATGTGTGTTAAGAATATAAATATTACTGAAAATCCTGAAATCATGTCAATAAAATGACAAACATGGATCCAGACATGAGGTTTGTGCTGATTCAATCATTGCCACTGTCCCAAAATGCTGGAGATTATTGTGGATATCCATTTTACCTGCGTGACATCGCCATCCAAATTCCAGATCTATTGATCCACTCACTGATACTAGTGTTTAAAAATAATCTGAAAACACAAATCAAAACAAAATGTTATGCTTTTGAACTGTTCTCAATTATGTATGCCTACTACAGTTGGATGAAGAGTAGGCTTTTCTCTTATCACATTAAATTAATAGTTCACCCAAAAATGACAATTACGTAATTATGTACTCACCTTAATGTTGTTCCAAACCTGTATTCTTCTATGGAACACAAAAGGAGATGTAAGGCAGATTGTTAGCCTTAGTCACCATTCACTTTCATTGTATGGAAATAAAAAAAGCAAAGAAATAAAATGGTGACAAAGGCTAACATTCTGCATAACATTCCCTTAACTTTTGGAATAAAGCCTCTATTTGTGATAAAGGCCCAAAGTGTAACAATATTCTTTTGTAACATATCACCTGATAGCCTGAAATATACAATATGGCAAGAACTGAGAAATGTATGTATTGTAATAGAGAAATGAATTAGATAGTTAATTATTAAAATGTTATTTATATTTTATAGACTAGATCAGTGGTTGCCAAACTTTTTCTAACTCCATAACCCTTTTCACATTTAATCACTTTCTCTATCCCAGGGAGGCCTTTTGTCTTATTGTATTGAAAAAATAGACAGTAAATGACAGATTTTTCAATATTTAGTGAACTACTCTAACTGATGGCTCCCTTTTTGAGCACAGACCTGACAAGGACATACACAAAATTAAATGAGTGCAGTTCATGAGCCCTGGTCTATTTTTAAAGAAGACACTTAGGGAGGGGGTAGCTCAGCAAGTAAAGACGCTGACTACCACACCTGGGCATGCTGAGTGACTCCAGTCAGGCTTCCAAAGCAACCAACTGGCCCTGTTGCTAGGGTGGGTGGGGTCACGTTGGGTTAACCTCCTTGTGGTCGCTATAATGTGGTTCTCGCTCTCGGTGGGGTGCGTGGCGAGTTGTGCGTGGATGCCGTGGAGAATAGCGTGGGCCTCCACACGCACTATGTCTCCGTGGTAACGCGGTCAACAAGCCACGTGATAAGATGCGCGGACTGACTGTCTGCAGACGTGGAGGCAACTGAGATTTGTCCTCCGACACCCAGATTGAAGCGAGCCACTACGCCACCACGAGGACCTAGAGCGCATTGGGAATTGGGCATGCCAAACTGGGGAAAAAAGGGGGAGAAAAAAAAAAGACACTTAGGAGATTATCGTCCAAACAGAATTAATTAAAATCATAGAGGATGATTTGCAAATAATATATTTTTTTTAATTAAAAACAACCTAAAACACAATGGAGTCAAAGCCACAGGTCTTATCATGTTCTAGTTTGAATCTAAGAATGATAACTCTCCTACGTGGAGTTTTCATGGATCATTTTAATATACAATGTCTAGTTAATTTTCTAAAAGACAACATCAAAAGCTAGCCAGAGTAGGCAGCTTTTTCAATTCATTCACAATATGCCCACATTCTCTTATCTTTTTATGTCTGACATGCTGAAAACTGCTCTTTTTATGGTTTTACATTCACAATTATGCGTAATTTCATTTTGATTTTTTTTTGCCACAGTCATGTAATTTTGATGAGATCAGGCTGCATTTGTGAATGACATTACAAATCACATACTGTACATAACATATTTTTAATTTTTAATGGCGAATTTCCCCAAATGGTGAGTAGTTTGCATCTATGGAAATTTCTGTCGTTCTGCACAACATGTTTTTTTTTTAAGTTATCTAATATTATTTATCTGAACTGCTGACCTGATGACCTCCATGAGCTGGAACAATCCACTAGGTTCTACTAATGTCTATTGTGATCATGGCCCTGCACATTGCTTGAAAACACTCACTTGCACAGAGAAATAATTTCTAACTGACACTATATTCCCATTGCCCTATGTTTTACCGCTCAGCCCGATGTTTTGTGCAGGTCAGAACCTTTTTTATGAAATGCTCAAACCTACAAGACTGACTTATGTAGTCTTACTCTTTAACCAGTGCTGGAGGATTGATTTAATATGTCTCGAGCTGGAGAACCTAACCGGAATCAACTATGTGAATGAGCAGCAGCATAGGATGAAGAGGAATTGGATCCCAGAAGAGTCATTCTGTTCTGAGCTGTGTTATAAATGCTGGTCCAGATGGCAGGGAAAGGGTATGTGCTCCCAGAATTCTGTTGAGCCTACTCTCTCACCCTATGTTGTTCTTCCTCCTGCGTTCTGTCAGACTTATTGTCTTAGTTCATTTCAACAAGCTTTTCTTGGCATGGAGGTGTAAGACACTTCCTTCTCTCTCTTCCTCTCATACTGCCCCTCTGTTTTGTGCATCACCCCGTCATAGCTTCATTATTGTTCTGGCTTGCTTTTTTCACCTGGATGCCCTTCCTTGCATCCTTTCTCTCTGTCCTTCTGTGCACACTCTCTATATGAAAAGAGCATGACACAGTGCGAGAAAGAGAGCAATGGAGAGAAAGGTCACTCTCGGGTGAGTGGTATCACCCCTCCCAAGGCACTGCAAGAGTCTGAACCATATGCTCACATGATGGAGAAGTTTCTGTATAGGCATTCTTCCACATTGCATACTTGCAGGTTAGTATTGGATAACAAATGGAGTTGCAATGAAATGTGTTTATTTTTCATTTTATACTGTATATTGGGGTTACATTATAGGTCCGTATTTAGCATCTATATGTGTACCTGTGTGTAACGTGCGAGAGTGTGTGCAAATGTTGGCCCTTTTGTGTTGACACAGCGGCGATTTAAAGAGCCAGACCGGCGAGTGAGTGAATGAATGAGTGTGTGTGTGTGCGTGTGAAGGGGATCCTGTTGAGAGTATTTGTGTACACAGATGCAGATCGGGGAGAAAAAGGGAGAGGGTGAGCAAGAGAGAGAAAGAAAGATAGAGAGAGGAGATTGGCCAATGTGTTAGTGTGGAGAGGGCAATCGAGGGGATCGTCTTCCCCGCTGGCCCTTGCCTGGCCCCAGCCATGGTTCTCCAGGGGTCCCTCAGTTCCTTAGGAAAAACATTTCAGCCCCTCTCACCTCTGAACCCAGCTCTCTGCCTGTTTATCTTGGCTGTGCTGCCTGACAGCTTTACTGATGTTCAACACAGCCACACAGGGATAGAAGGAAAGGGAGATAGATAGGGAGAGACAGACAGAGAGAGAGAGAGAGAGAGAGATGGGAGGAAACGAGGTAGAGTTGGTTTGCCCAGATCCTAATCGCCAAATTTTGGAGCCTTTTTTGGAGGTCTCATTCAGTAATTCTACAGTGATGCTGGAGTAGAGGTGGGAGAAAAAGAGAGATACGGCGAGGGGGAGTTGATTGTAATGTTTTCCTCTATGACTGTTCACACAGCAGCAGAATATGGTTATCAGTTCTGTCTGAAGAGCGAAATATGTTCATACACAGTTCAGTATGAAAAAGAGTGACAGTCACATTTTATAATCCAAACTTGTTATGAAAAGCATTTAAAAAAATCAATGCAACTGTATTTGTTACCTAATAGCAAATCTGCAAGGATGTAGAAAAATGCCTGTACAAACAATCTCCATCCAGTTCTTTTTGGAGTGCTAAATATGGCTGTTCCGATACAGCTGGATAATGAAAAAAAGTTACAACCACACCCTCTGTCTACTTGACATTTTTTACAACTTGAATTTGATGGTAAGTTTTGTGGACATGTATGATTGCAACTAGTTGACACTGTTTGGAATGCCATTGTACATATAATATAAGCACATCAAGGTCTCCTGTCAACCTTAAAAAATATTTAGAGCATTACACAAACTATTCATAACATGGCAGAAAATTGGGTGGGCGGAGAGCGAGACTAAACTCCTGTTATAAGAATCTTTCATCCAAAAGTTAAAATTCTCTCATTATTTACTCACCCTCATGCCATCCCAGATGTGTATGACTTTCTTTCTTCTGCAGAATACAAATGAAGATTTTTAGAAGAATATTTCAGCTCTGTAGGTCCTCACAATTCAAGTGAATGGTAACCCAAATTTTTAAGCTCCAACAGCACATAAAGGCAGCCTAAAAGCAATCCATACAACTCTAGTGGTTTAATCCATGTCTTCAGAAGTAATATGATTAACAGATTATTATTTAAATCCTTTTTTACTATCAATCTCCACTTTCACATTCTTCTTTTTTGGTTTTTGTTGATTTGCATTCTTCGAGCATATCGCCACCTAATAGTTTTTTTCGGGATTACTTTTATGCTGCATTTATGTGCATTTTGGAGCTTCAAAATTTTGGTCAACATTCACTTGCATTGAATGGACCAGCAGAGCTGAGATATTCTTTGTTTGTGTTCAGCAGAAGAAAGAAAATCACACATCTGGGATGGCAGGAGGGTGAGTAAATGATTTGAGAATTTTCATTTTTAGGTGAACTACCCTTTTAAGTGTTATGGCAGAGAAGAAAATACAAGAAAAAAATGAATTTGACAAAAACAGAACTAGAGAGTTTTTTGACTGCATGTCTATGAGCAGTGTTGGGTGTAATGTGATTAAAAAGTAGTTTGTTATTGTAATATAATTACTTTTACAATCAAAAGTAGTGTAATAAATTACATTTTAAATTTCTGTAATTAGATTACTGACTTTCAATTAAGTAATATCTTTTAAGCACATTACCTGATTTACACATATTTCTAAAATAATATTATGTACTGTGTAACACATTTCAAATATGAATTAAAATATGTTCATATGTACATCTGTTTGCGTTACTGTGACAGCTGAAGGGTGTGCGACAATGAACAAGGAGGAAATACAGACATTATTTTATCATTTGTTGAGCAGAAAAACAAAAATGTGAAAAGTGATTTTGAAAGTAACTTAAAAGTAAATCAGTAATGTGATTACTTTTTTTAAAGAAGTAGTCACTAAAGTAGTCTAGTAAATTGTAGTGGATTACTTTTTTGAGTATAGGTTACCAAACACTGTCTACGAGGATAAAAGCAGGAAGAGTTGCCCAAAATGTTTAGAATAAAACCAAAGCGTTTATAATAAAAATTAAAACACTGTAAACCCTGCAGTTATCATTACTTTAAAAATCAATTTGTCTTAATTAAGTATTACTTGAAATGTCAAGTTTTGGACTCATAACTCAAATATTTATATTCATTGAACTTATTTTTCTTAAAAATCCATAGACTTAAGATTTGAAGTGTTAATAACTCAAAGTACTGAGTACAAAATTGAGGCTAGCGGGAATACCCACAATCCCTTGCTGCTTGAATTATGTTTCCTTGGTCAGAGGGAACAGATTGGGGAATTTAAATAATTGTTATTATGAATTCATATATGTTTTAGCTTTTTTGTTGTATTATTTATGCTTTGTTGCAAATAGATGTTTGTTGTAATGTCACCATTAGGGTGATCTGTGTCTCTTTGGTGAAGTTGGACCCTGGTCACACTATTTCAGTTCGCTTTGTGCATGTGCAGTTGAAGTGGATATATGCATTTCTGCAAAGAATTATTTAATAACTGACCTAGAATAAGTTATCAACTTTATTTGAGCTGTGCTGTTGTTTGATCTACAATTGAATCAATTAAATTAAAATGTACAACAGTAGGAACCACAATATTTACATTCAAATTTGAGTTAAGTCTACTTGCATGTAGTTAACTCAACTTAAATAGTTAAGTTCACTCTCCTTGAAAACCAAGTTAATTGAACTTAAATACTCAAGTTTTGGGAGACCCCATTACTCAATGGAATTGAGGGAACGAGTTTACTCAATCGATCTTTTGTGTCTAAACAGAGGTTAGTCCACAACAATTACTGTGGTGATGAATCACCTGAAACAGTGCCTTAACAGATGTGTTTGTTTGTAAAAATGTTTGTTTGTCATATTAGCCTCAGTGGTCACCTATGCAAATCACATCCCAATGTGTCTCTTGTCCAGTGTTGGGGATAATGTGATAAAAGTAACACGCGTTATGTAATCAGATTTCTTTGTCAAGTAACGAGAAAAGTAACAGTCTTTTTTTTTTTACATTTTAGACCATAATACTAAGTTACTTTTTAATGAAAGTAACGCATTGCTTTTGTACACTTCCACTGTCCCTGTATTGCAAGAAATCCGGAGTAAAAGTGTGCAAACTTCGGGGAGGAGACGTAGTGCATAATTGGCATTGTAGGTCGATAGAATGTGAGGCCAGAGGCTATTTAGTAGAGATGAGTCACTTCTATTTAAATGAATGTGAGAAACTGGAATGCCCAACCAAGAAGCTCTAGCACCCAACAGTCAATGGATGTAGAAAGGAAGTCCCGCCTTGCAGGTAAAAGAGCCTTTTAGATACAGACATATCTGTCAATCAACTCGCTAACGCGCATTTGCATTTCGTGTTGTAATATGAGGTCAACATTCGGTTGAGCGAAACGTGATTGATTCATGTGTTAATACACACTGCATTAAAAAAATCAGTAAATGTGTTTAGGCAGAGGGATTATAAGACTAATCTTCCACTGGACAAGACATGATACACAGGGTGAAATACTTACTCAATTCACTGACTCATGCAGCCAAATCAGAAAACATGCTGCAGTATCTGAACATTAAAGTAGAAGCTCTGCATTTTTCTTTTGTCTCTAGACTACATGAGTTCCTTAAGAGAAAAACAACACACTCTCACGGTGGCGAAATCGTCAGGATTCATATGACTTTTCTAAATTTGTCTAATTCGTATGATATCGTGCGACTGCACTACAGCCAATGACGTCGCTGGACATCGTTTCTATCTAATGCGCGTCAATTACTTGCTTCTGTCACACGCAACAGCTTCCTATCATGTTTACACACTCTACTGATTGGTTAGGTTTAGATAAGGGCTTTGGGTAATGGCATAATATTAATAAGTATGTCCTTAACGCCTCGTGCATGGAACTCACGCTTCCGCGTTAGACATCCAGGAATTTGCACGTGATGAAGTCGTACGAGTTTATGTGAACAACATTGAGCAAGACCATACGAAATAGCCAACTTGTAAATTATGTACGAATTTTCATGAGATTGGGTAAGACATTATCCTTAAAACATTTTATATCATTCTTTATGACATCATCCATCTTTTCACTCAACATTATAGAATACATCATGCACCTTTCCAGAAAACATTGTACAGAATTATTTCAGATCCTGCAGTCCCTCACAAAACATTCTGTAGCATACTCTATATGACATCATCCAACCTATCACAGAACTCTCAATAAAATTACATCATTAAAGTATGATGTTTCTGGCATCAAACACTCTACTCTAAATAGAAAAAATGATATTATTTCCAAAATGGAAAGCAATGCCAATCATTCATTTTTTAAACATCCCATTTCAGAAAAACATTCTTGTGCAATTGTAGAAGATATGTTACATCCAAAATAGCAGAAAAATATGCATTAATAGGCGCAAGAGACTTTAACTGTATAAAGTAAATTTTAAAAATTAAATTTTTTCTCTTTTTGGCTATTAAAATTATTTAGTCTATGCTATTTACCAGTCACAATGTAATTTTCTTTCCATATTTATATTTGATAATGTTATACAGCTATTTGTATTTTCTAAAGTATTACTTGTGCTGGTTAATGGCTCTTCTTCTTGTAATACTTTTTCTAGTAAATCTTCGATTCACACAACACATTTTTTTATATTATAAAATAATTATAATGTTACATATATTTATGTTTTATACGTTATATTAAATATTTTCCATGACATTGTCTGTCTGTCCTCTCAGGAAGCATTCTATACCATATCTTAGGACAAGGACAACAATAAAATCAGTCTGCAATATACTGAAGCACTCCACTGTATTCTTGACATAATTATTTTTTCTTTTTTTGTATTTTGATAGAATCATCACAGTTCCTTCTCTCTTTTTTGTACCATTCTTTGACATCATCCACATTTTCACAAAACATTCTGTAATGCTCTGTGAGAGGTTGGATGACATCATCCAACCTCTCACTAATACTATATGAAGATATGGCATCACCCAGTGACCCAAACCAACTTCAAAAAACAAAACAAAAACACAAACAAACAATAAAGAACAGAAAATATTGCGTAGTATTAAGACATCATCAACCCACTCATTTAAACATTTACTTGTATATTCAGTGAAATACACAACATTCTACTGCATAAGTTATAGCATCATCCATCCTCTCCTTCTGTTCTGTCTGGCATCACTGTGGAAACAGTGCTACAGTAAAACAGCTGTTAGAAACAGAGGTTATAAAGGTCAGTCACAGGCTGAGAGAAAGATCTGTGTAGGCCTGTCAGTAGTTACAAAGATTTTAACATCTGGCATGGCCCGAGAGAGAGAGCGAGAGAGTGAGAGAGCCAGCCAGACAGTCAGTCAGTCAGTCAGTCAGCTGGCTCTGAAACTCACAAACCCACTAACAACTAACAAACACCAGTTTCAGACCAGCACTGCTGAACAAAACCAAATCAGAATAAACCAAATCATACAAGAAAGCAAAAATTCATATTTGGACCATTGGGAAAATGAAAGTAAAAACCAAAGCAAATTGGAATGTTATCAGACCCTAAATAGAACATATACTCTGGCAGAATATCGCCACACGGTAAGAGATCCAAAACAGAGACGGATCCTCACCAAATACAGGCTCAGTGATCACAGTCTGGCCATAGAAAAAGGCAGACACAGACAAACATGGCTTCCAGAATGAAGAATGAGTCTGTGCTCACTGTGACACTGGTGAGGTCAAGACAGAGACACACTTTCTCCTTCACTGTGAGAAATTTACAGAGGTGAGAGAGAAATACTTTAACAAACTCTCAAACCTCATGCCACAGTTTTCCAGTTCCAGATCAAATGCAGGTGTTACTGGGGGAGGAAACAATCACTACCTTAATGTACTTCAGTCACAGTATTTTTATTTTCTTATGTTCATAATGTCTTGTTTAATGCTTATTTTATATGTATAATGTATATTGTTATTATAGTTTTTATTTTATTTTATTCATTACCTGGCACCTTATTTTAATTCTATTTTTATTGTTATTTGTTACTGTTTTATTATTATTATTTGTCTTGTCATTATCTGTTTTGTGTATTAATGCTTTGGCAATATTGTGTGTAAACACAATCATGCCAATAAAGTACTTTAAAATTGAAAATTGAAAAAATTGAGAGAGAGAGAGAGAGAGAGAGAGAGAGAGAGAGTAAAAGTACTGTATGTCTTAGCATTGACAGTCTAACCCTGTCTGACCTTTTACTCCTGCTGTCTCTCACTCTCTGCCAAAACAGGACATTAGTTAGCAATAGAATCTCCCTTTCATTACTACTCCCTGTAGATTACTCATCAATCCTCTATCACACATGGATATATATTTGTTTTCATCATAATAGAATGGATTTCAGAGGAGAACTCAGTAGTCAAAAAAGTCCAGTATCTGCTTATAATTGCTGATATATCACTTCTCCCATCACCCAAATCCACACCTAGTCGGCTACTATTTAAACATTTTTAATGCACTATGCACACTTGTCATTTCAGTTGCATGGTACATGAATATGGTAATCATATTCCTATGGTAATTGTAGCCTATTTTTCAATATTTGATAACATCACGGTACTGCCACAGTAGGCTACATTTTTTAAAATGAGAATTTTGAGAAACTTCATGTGAATAAGACTGTGAATAAAAATGCAGCTGACTAATTTAAATATTTCAAAGCTACATTTGCCATGTAGTATGTACAGTAACTAGCTTCCCTAAAGGGAAGATTTTTAGCTTAGATAATGTTTCTGTAGAGTACAGCAGTTTAGTTAGAGTACAGTTGCTGAACACTGTTGAGTCTGTGAAGGGAGGACAGGTGAAAAATGAAGGGTTATGAGAGGATTATGAAACAGAAAGATGGGAAACAGGGATGTCTGCCATTTTTAAAAAGATAAATCAGAATAAAAATTCATTATACGCTGAGTTTTGACAGTAAAAGTTATGAATTGCTGGTAATGTAGAATTTAGTAGCCAAACTGGCTGGTTAGACAAAAATTATATTTTAAATCCCAAAATTTTAAATAGAAATAGATAAAAAAAAAGTGTCCAGAGATATAGGAAACTTCACAAACAAACAATGTTTAGTTTTTTTTTTTTTTTTTAAATAATAGCTGCTAGTGCTATTAAAAAGCAAAATGCAGTGATTCTGCTTATCTGGGTCAAGGAAATTTATAATATCCAATTTTCAGTTCAAATTTACACAAGCACATAATATCTGATTTAGTATTCTGATATATGAAAATACCAGTGTTGAAAGATAAAAACAAGCAAAACACATTTTCTGTGTCTGCTGCTTG
The DNA here is from genome assembly GCF_019703515.2 of Myxocyprinus asiaticus. NCBI lineage: Eukaryota > Metazoa > Chordata > Actinopteri > Cypriniformes > Catostomidae > Myxocyprinus > Myxocyprinus asiaticus. Next base: position 30,670,802 of record NC_059376.1, on the reverse strand, counting down.
TGAAATTTTAAACTTATCGGTTTAGCAAAGGTTATATAACAAACCCTGTGTTCATGTTTGTTTTAAGATTCATGTGCCATAGGTTCTCAGAGGGAAAGTAGTAATTTATAGATCATGGGGCATCTGAGTGTAAATGATCTTTTCGGTATATTTGACAGTGTCATATACACTATTTATTTCATATTTTGGATGTATAATTAAATACTTTATATCCAGTCATTTTATTTTGTTAAGCATTGTTATGGAATATAACTGGGAGAGTTTCACATCATAGTTGAAAATCTTCGAAAAAAATCAGTTTGTACATTTTTGGTCAGCTAATACACCATTTACTGAAGTTTCACATCATTATTTGTCAACAAAAACACTTTAACAGCACCTTCTAGACTAGACTAGCTGGTTTGATTTTAATAGATATTAACTGTGATGTCTTATGTCAGCTGTACTTTGCTCAGTATGCCGTGCCCACCAGTCCACCACTCTTGAACATGCACACATATTTCAATGCAAATAAACCTATTAATGGTAAACTCTTTGCAAATTTGTGATTTACCTTACAGTTTTATCTAAAGGGACTTGCAGTACACTTATCACAGGGACAGTCCCCCTGGAGCATCATAAAGTTGAGTGCTTTGCATCAAGCAGGACATTCTGTCGATCACTTGGTTTCTGTTTATGCTGTGTTGTGCTGGGTAGCCTCGTCCACTGTGAACCCTCAGTGGTCCAAAATCCTGCTCCTCATAACTGTACATTAAACATTATGTATGCTCTGATTGGCTGTGGTTTAATCTTTTCGCATCCGTCTGGTTAGGACACTGTGTTAGAATGGTAGCAGTCTGACCCACCCTAAAACCTTTCATCCTTGACCCCTCTCGCTACCTTCCGTCCCATGGGCACCTTTGCTGTTTGTTTGGTATATGTCAAGTTTATGGCAAACCGTGTCTGATCTAGAATAATGACATGTGTGTTCCACATTAGGGGTTGGGAGAGTCCACAGAAAGAAGGAGTGTGAACAAGGCAGGAGTATGCAGGAACCTGGAGAAATGGTGAGAAAAAGTGAAGAAAATGTACAGAGGCTAAATGATCTGATTAAAAAACTGATTAAGAGTAAAATAAAGAGTATACAATTAAGAGGCAGGAAATTATTAAAGTTCTTACCTTTTTCCTGAAGCTTGCTGAGTATGGACACCCCACTTACAAACGCCAACTGGTTCAGAAGTGACAGATGAGCTGAAGGGAGGAATTGAGGGATGGGAGGGGGTGGTAGAGCAAAAGAGAGAGCAAGTGCTACAAGCCAAGAGGGGAGCCGCAGAAAGAGTGAGAGGGCATTCCGAGGCCATCCCAGCCAAAGGGTGAAAGGGACAGGAAAAAAGGACAAAATGACAAATTTGATAAAGGTTCTCTGAATAGTTGTGGCCATATTGAGAATAGGGCTATCTGGGCCACACATCTGCAGAATCCATTACAGTGTGTGCAATGTACTCGGGTGTTTTTTCTGCCTGGCTGGCCCAAGACCGTGCAGCAAAGCTGAGCTCAGGTTTCGCCTGTATGCGGCAGGGGGCCGTCTCCTGTTGACGTGTGATGATTTAGTCAGGTGTGAGCGTGCACTTTCCAATTTAGGGGAAAATAAATTAGAAGTGATTTTTTATGAGGGCTATGTCCCAGTTCCCTGCCTTGCAATCCACCCCTACTGTGCACTGTCAACCCAACTGATGTGTTTATAAAGAGCGCGGCGGTTGGACCTCCGGGCCCTTGCAAGCACACATACCTACACTTACTCATCGACTTGCATGTCTAAACATGAACACACACAAACAAACACACGTTCAGTGGGTTCAAAGGTCTGAGACCACATTGAAAATATGGAAATAAACAGTTTTAGGAGTTTAAAAATTTTAAATAAAGAAAGGTCAGGCTATAACATAAAAGAAATGCTAAATATTTAAGATTAAGTACTACTGGGGCCTGGGTAGCTCAGTGGTAAAATACGCAAGCTACCACCCCTGGAGTTCGCTATCCCAGGGCATGCTGAATGACTCCAGCCAGGTTTCCTAAGCAACCAAATTGGTCCGGTTGCTAGGGAGGTAGAGTCAAATGTGGTAACCTCCTCGTGGTCGCTATAATGTGGTTCGTTCTCGTGGGGCGCGTGGTGAGTTGAGCGTGATTGCTGCGGTGGATGGCGTGAAGCCTCCACACGCGCTATGTCTCCGTGGCAACGCGCTCAACAAGCCACGTGATAAGATGCGCGGGTTGACAGTCTCAGACTCGAAGACAACTGGGATTCGTCCTCCACCACCCGGACTGAGGCGAGTCACTACGCGACCACGAGGACTTAATAAAAGCACATTGGGAATTGGGCATTCCAAATTGGGAGAAAAAGGGGAAAATCCAAAAAAAAAAAAAAAAGATTAAGTACTACTAAATCACTAATCATATCAGCAAATTTGTGACGTTGATCAGATTTCCTTGCTACCATTTAAGCACACAAGATGCTATCTGGAACATTATCATCAGATTTTACACAAACTTGTGGAGCTCGAGTGCATGCTGCCATTAAAGAAAAAGAGGGACATATCAAATACTAGGAAATTCATGTTAATTTATCAGTTTAGCTTTTAACTTAACTCTTGGATGGACTCAGGGGTCAGTTTGACCCATTTGAACTTTTAACACTGATTTACATCAATTTAAATGTTAATGTTTGGCCTGAAATGTCATGACATCCTCCACAGAGGTGATCTGAACATGGCAATGTATTTTTTTTTAGAACTTTATGTATTTATAAGCTACAAAAAAAGTCTGTACTTTGTACCTCAGAGTAAAGTTGACCCGGATCATATAAAAACTTACAAGAAAGCTTTAAAATGGTAGAAAAGATTAAAATGTTCTTATAAATACACTCATAATTTCACACACACACACCCCCACCACCACCACACACAAGCTCTCTCTCTCTCTCTCTCTCTCTCTCTCTCTCTCACACACACACTCATTGACAACAGACACAAATGCAAACACAAGTTTTTTTTTATTGATATTCATTTGTTCAAAAGGTATTTTACTGTTAATTCAGTGTTCATTATATGTTTTAAATGTTCAAAATGTTAAAATGAGATATATAAATAATAAATAAACACCTGTTAAATAAGTATAATTATTGCAAATTAAAGCTATTAGTTAGTGGATTATTTTGTTCAGATAATCATCAGAAGAGTTTCAACATGAAATTGTGAATAAAAAAAGGCAAATTGCATTTGAATGATGCTGCATCCACACCGCTAGGTCTCCATGTAAGTCCAAGATGACATGCATAAAAAATACTGAGTGTACCTTTAATTGTCATGAAAATAACATCTCAATGAAAAAAAAAAAATGCTAATGGTCGTATAAATAAGCTTCATTTTCTTTCATGCATTTTTTTTTTCATTTGATTTTGTACTGAAATATGACGTTTCCGTGAAATTCACCAATCATAGATTCATGCATACAGTATATCACTTAATATTTGTGAATTAAAAATCCTGTAATTCAGGAGCACAGTTAGGATAAAGTATTAAGCTATCAATACTTATATTTGTTAACACATACACTAATATGATCTCTGTTGTGTTGAAGTTTCATGTGCTTGGCAGTCTCATTTGTACGTAAAGATGAAACTCTGATTATACCATCATAACTGCCAAAGAAAAATACAATTTTTCCCTCTCACTGCATTTTACCCTGTGCTGCTTGAGGACTATTATTTTTGCAGAGGAGGGTGCAGTGAGTAGTCTGTGCCCAAGGAAGTGCCCTGACTGAGCTCTGCAGGAGGCTAGGCTCAGGAAACCCAAACCCTCAGTGACTTCTGACCTTTGCTACTGCTCCAACATCTGCACCAGAGAAAGAAATATTGAAAAGCAGGAAAAGACAAAGATGGACAGTGTGAGACAAAGAAAGAAAGAAGAGACTGAGGAACAGACAATGAGCTTAATAGAGGTTGGAGAGGGAAAACCAGAAGAAGCAACTGTGTTAGATGGAAAATGAAAGTCAGAAAAATAGTAGCAGAAAAGAAACAGGCAAAGACAGTGGTGCCATATTACTCTCTGCGACTGTCCAAAAAGAATTTGTGCTAATGTTTGATTTGAGCGGTTAGAAAAAAAGACAGAAATCTGTTCTATTACTGTAATCCTCTGACAGTGGTAGTGATAATGACAAAGACAGATCACAACAGCAGCAGCAGGAAATGAGCCCTCCTAACCATAAAGAAAACAGCAGTGCATGACTCCTCTCTGAGGTTTGCAGGACTTAAAGGCTCTGACCTGTGCCCAGCCCCAACATTAGCCTAAGCTAACTGCTCCTAGGTATAAATGAAACTGTGAAGCTGAAGGAAATAAGACCCCAAGTCAGCTTTTACGGCACCTTCATTATAAATAGGTGAGACCGGGCTAGTTGTCACAAGGGCTATACCTCTTAGATCTCTAATTGCACAAATGCTTGTTTGCTCTAGTAATGGTTTTGTATGTTGGTTTCAAACATCCTAATGTCTTAACTATTTTTGTGTAATCTATTTTCCAAATTAAATTTCATTAACCATCATATTTTGATGGTTGACAATATTTTATAGGTTGTAATTTCATACAATTACTGAATTATAATATCTGTTGGTCAAAACTATTGTTTGATATTTTTGTATTTTATATATTACATTATACAAAATATCAAAACGATATTTTCATAAATCGTTTTGTGCTTCTTAATTGTTACACTGACATGCGCATGCACGATTTTGCTTAATAAACTAAAAGAGCCGCTTACATGTTCGTGTGTTTTTAAAGGTGTCGTTCCATAAGTGTTTTCTTATGCAAGGGACACATCCCGCCGTCAGATCAGCATGAGAGCTACATTCACTGTCTGAGCCATGCCCACGCAGAGACAGCACTCATAGAGACAGACTTCCCTCACTGTGAGGGCATGAGTCTCAAGATGCTTCGCTCGCGAATCGCCCGCGTTCTGAGGGACGGTTCAGCCTCACGCGCCCTCCCACCCGCCTCTTTTGTGACTCCCGAGGGATCACACTAGGAGGCATGGTGGGGGCCGCAAAGTCGAGCAGGATGAATTTGAGGTGGACCTCGTGCCGGCACATGCCCCGCGAGCTCCTCATTCGCCATATAATGTGTTTAAGCCGATACAGTATGTGTGTGACAAGCTTCAACCCTCTCTAAAAAGTGTGCCTCGTCACGTTCGGTGGTTCTGACGCTGGGGATGATGATGTTATGTCTCTCGCTGCATCTGGCGAGTGGTCAGTGGATGACGCTGCTGCCCCTTCCCCCAGCGAGGGCGAGGAGCGTGCACTCGCCACTGAAAAGGAGATGCTTCGCGTCCTTTCAAGGGTGGCTGAAGAGCTCGGTCTCGAGTAATCTCCAGAGAAACCTGAAAAACCTTGCCTTGATGAATGGTTCATGCAGTTCGGACGCCGTCAAGCGACCGCGTTCCGCTCTTCCTTGAAGTTCATAATGAACTGACAAAATCCTGGCATGCACCCTATTCAGCTCGCTCGCACATCGATTCTACTCTTTTCAATAAAGTGGACCACGGGGAAGACAAAAGTTATGCCCAACTATCCCCACTGAAAAAGGCTGTAGCAACACATCTCTGCCCGGCGAGTAGCGGGGCGTGGAACTCGCGCCCCGTTCATCTTTCTAAGCTGTGTCGACTAACGTCCGCACTGGCTGGAAAAGCATACTCAGTGGCATGCCAAACTGGTTCAGCACTCCACACGATGACGATGCTCTGAGTTTTCCAAGCTAAGCTCCTCAAACAAATGGACGAGCAAGGCTACGATTCAGAGACGCTCAAAGAGCTCTGCACAGCTACAGATTTAGCTCTGTGAGCCACGAAAGTCACTGCACAGGCCATTGGCAAATCAATAAGCAACCTGGTGTTTTTGGATCATCACATCTGGCTGACCCTCACAGAAATGTGTGATGTGGGAAAAGCCGCTCTGTTTGATGCTCCAGTGTCTCCAACTGGCCTTTTCGGAGGCTCTGTGGATAGATTTGCTGAGCGCTACATCACGACTCAGCAACACTCATAGGCTATGATACATTTATGGCAAAACAGAGCAGTACTTCATCACAACCAGCTCACTCCCACTCTGTCTCGGGCCAGTGGCTGGCCAAAAACCCCACACCAGCTGCCTCAGCACCGACAAATATCACCGCAGGGCCGTTGGTAAAGCCACGCAAACCTTGGCCCAAACGAAGACAGCCGCCTCAGAAAGTCTTTCTAGCTTTGAGAGCTTTTCATTTCGATATTGTGAATCACCACATTCTGATTCATTCGGACAAAACAACAGTAGTGGCGTGTATATATCTCCATGACACGCTGGTCCACGTATGGCCGGCAAAAATACTGGACGGGCCTCCATGGGAAATACCGCTGAAGAAAGATCTTCTCTCTCAAACACAAGGTACGGTTTGGCATCCCCAGCCAGAGCTGCAAAGCCTACACATGTGGCCTTTGAACGGAGCACAGTGGATGAGCCAGAATTGGCTCGGTCGGTTATGAACACCTTATTACAGGCTAGAGCGCTGTCTACGAGACGCCTTTAAGCACTGAAATGGAATGTGTTCACTAATTGGTGCTTTTCACATGGTAAAGACCCAGTGAACTTCCCCATACCTGAAATTTGTTAGTTTCTTAAGAGCGATCGGACGCAGGGCTCACTCCGTCTATGATCAAAGTTTATGTGGCGATTATATCTGCGTCTCACACACCTGAAACCGGCACCTCTTTAGGGAAACATGATTTAATCATAATTCCTAGGGGGTGGGGCAGCTAAATCCCCCTCGTCTGGCTACAGCCACGACTTGGGACCTAACCTCCCTTCGAGCCTCTGGACTATGTTGAATTGTGTGTTGCAAGCACTGTCTGTTGTCAATTCATGTCTGGAGTTTGGTCCGGGTCTTTCAAAACCACTGTCAAAGCAAGAAAAGGCTATGTGCCTAAGGTTATAACCACACCCTTCAGAGTGCAGGTGGTTCACCTTCAAGAGTTTTTCCATCCTCCATTTAATTCAGATGAGGAACACTTGCATTTGTTATGCCCTTTGCGAGTGCTACACACATACATTGAGCGCACTCGCCAATTCAGGCTGTCTGACCAGCTCTTTGTGTGCTATGGATGACACACAAAAGGAATGTCCATCTCCAAGCTAAAACTTTCTCACTGGATCATTGATATGGTCACCCTGGCTTACGAGTTGTAGGGTGCGAATTGCCCAATTGGTGTTAAATTACACTCAACTAGAGGCGTCCCGGCCATGTCAGCAGTCGGTTTAGTGCCGTGGCAGGAGGGACACAACATCTCGTTCCCTCCATCAGGGAACAGAGGTTACATCAGTAACCAAGACGTTCCCTGTCTGTCACTCACTCGACGTAGTGTCAATGTAGTGACACTAGGTGTTCCTATACAAAACGCCGCAGGCGCTGAACCGTGTCACAAGGTACAGAGGAGCGGACATGGGCAGGCTGCTGCGTGCCTCACAGCAAGCGCTCAACCACGTTGTGACCTTCCAGCGAGTTAGGTAAGGCATCTCCCTGGTCCCGTTAAGGGTGGGAGGAGGCACTTACCCAAGGAGGATACAGGTGGTGGCCTTTCCTGATTTTTGTATTAAGCAATTTCCCGCCGAGAACCTGCTAGAATAGCGCTGGGGAAGTGCTCTTCCCTCTCCAGGAGGGAGAGCACTATGGAGACCACATCCTGCCAGAGGGAGGTTAACATGTTGAGAATACCTCACATGGACTTACCAACGGGGAAGTTCACATATGGAATGATTCCACTGGGGAGGACCCTATCTACGGAGAGGGTACACAGCAACAGTGGCCGAGGCAGAGTGAAGCTCTGTCAAGGGGAAACACAGGGTTCACCTGAAGGGAAACCGAACAGTGGAAATGCATCATACGGGATTACCGAGGGGGAATCACCACATATGGAGCACTGAGCCCAAGTATGCGGGCTCACCTGAAAAGGGGCATACCACGAGTACTGGGCCTGGCGGCGTTACTCCTCCACCGAGTTCGTCACGAATAGTGCTTAAGAAATTAAAGAGGTGTCCAGTGTTCACCAGTTGTGGGGAGCTGTTGTGGACAAGATAGTGCACATTATCACCTCGAAAGGGGAAAGGCACAAATGCAAGCGATACACCCGACCGGCTGCCCGGCCTACCTGTTGTTACTCTGTAACACTTGGGTCAAAACCGGTTCTTGCGCAGGTTGTAGAACCTCGCAAAGGTATTGGGTGTAGCCCAACCCACTGCTCTGCATATGTCTGTTAGAGAGGTGCCCCTCGCCAGTGTCCAGGATGACGCAACACCTCTAGTGGAGTGCGCCCGGACTCCCAAAGGGCACGGCAGGTCTCGTGATTGGTAAGCCAGAGAAATGGCATCCACAATCCAATGGGCCACTCTCTGTTTGGAAACAGCTTTCCCCTTCTGCTGCCCTCCAAAACAGACAAAGAGCTGCTCTGAGCATCTAAAGCTCTGTGTGCGGTCCAGATAGGTGTGCAGGGCACGAACTGGACACAGCAATGACAAGGCTGGGTCTTCCTCCTCTGAAGGAAGTGCTTGCAGGTTCACCACCTGACCCCAAAAGGGAGTGGTGGGAACTTAGGCCACGTAACCGGGCCAGGGTCCCAAGATCAAGTGAGAGTATGCCGGCCCGAACTCCAGGCATTCGCTGGTGATAGAGAGTGCCTGCAGGTCCCCAACCCTCTTGATAGAAGTGAGGGCCACCAGGAGGGCCATCTTCAGTGACAAAGTGCTGAGCTCGGCCTGCTCCAGGGGCTCAAAGGGGGCTCTCTGTAAGGCAGGTAGGACCACAGAGAGATCCCAAGAGTGAATCAGGTGCAGCCTAGGGGGATTCAATCTCCTCGTGCCCTTGAGGAACCTGGTGATTAGTTCGTGCTGCTGTGAGGGTCTCCCATCCAGTGTATCATGATACACTGTTATAGCAGACATGTACACCTTCAGGGTGGAGGGAGACAGCCATCTCTCCAGCCCCTCCTGTAGGAAGGACAACACAGACCCGACCGCACATCTCTATGGATCTTTGCCACGGGAAGAACACCAATTTGTGAAGAGACGCCACTTCAGAGCGTACAGCCGCCCCGTGGAGGGGGCTTAGGCCTGAGTGATCATGTCTTTCACCACTGGCAGAAGGCCTGCTAGGTCCTCCGTGTCCCGTCCAGGAGCCAGACGTGGAGGTTCCAGAGGTCTGGCCATAGGTGCCAGAGCATGCCCTGCCCCTGAGTGAGAAGGTCCTGCCTCAGGGGAATGCACCAGGGAGGGGCTACTGCCAGGAGCATCAGGTCTGAGAACCAAGTCCTGTTGGGCCAGTACAGCACAACCATCAGGACTTGCTGCCCATCCTCCCTGACTTTGCACAACGTGCAACAAGGCTCACTGGGGGAAATGCGTACTTGCGCAGCCCCTGAGGCCAGCTGTATGCCAAGGCATCCGTGCCGAGGGGAGCCTCGGACAGGGAGTACCAAAGGGGGCAATGAGAGGACTCTCAGGAGGCAAACAGGTCCACCTGCGCCTCCCCAAATCTCTCCCAAATTAGCTGGACTGCTTGGGGGTGGAGTCTCCACTCTCTGCAGAGCATTACCTGTCATGACAGTGCATCCGCTGCACGATTGAGGACGCCCGGGAGGTGAGTAGGCAGCCGAGTCGAGCCATGGCAGGATGTGTTTAATGGACTCCGCCTGCTTCTTCACCATCGAGAACTGATGGGCGAAGTCCTCGACAGTGTCGCCAAAGAGCCCCCCTTGGGAGATGGGCTCAGTGAGAAAGCGGACCTTCTCGGCGTCACGCATCTCTGCAAGGTTTAGCCACAGGTGTCGCTCTTGGACCACCAAAGTGGACATCGTCTGACCCAGGGTGCGCACCGTGACTTTCATTGCATGTAGCACGAGGTCGGTCGCGGTGTGCAGTTCCTGCATGAGCCCTGGGTCGGTCCTACCCTCGTGCAGATCTTTAAGCGCCTTGGCCTAGTGAAGCTGCAGGATGGCCATGGCATGCAAGGTGGAGGTGGCCTGACCCGCGGCATTGTAAGCCTTCGCCACTAACGATGAAGCAAACTGACACGCCTGGGAAGGGGCACAGGTGCACCGCCATGGCACGCTCGACCTGGGGAAGTTCGACATAACCCTTGGCTGCCCCACCGCCAAGGGTAGTCAGGGTGGATGAGCTTGCGATGTGTGTATGGGTGAAGAAAGTTGCCTTCCATGACTTCGCAAGCTCCTCGTGCACTTCCAGGAAGAAAAGCACCGTGGCGGGGCGTAGCCGTGAGCCGCGCTCTGAGCCCAGAAACCAATCATCCAGCCGCGAACGCTCAGGTCGGGGTGAAGGGTTTCACTCAAGCCCGATGTTCGCAGCCACCCGGGTAAGCACAGCTGCCAACTCAGCGTCCGCTTTGTCCTGAGCTCTACCGCCCAAGAGCAGGAGCTCAGTAGACTCGTCCGCTTGCAAAATCAGGAGCCCACCCTCTCAAGCCCCGAGCGAGACATTAAATCCACCCTGCGCCGGACCGCCTGCCTCGTTCATGAACTCTACCAGGCAGAACGAGCGTACTGGGGGATGGGAGGTCGGCAGAGAAACTCCCATATCTACATCCAAACCGCCCATGGCGCTCGCCGAGTTTCAACGCAGGATGGACCGGGTTGGGAAGCAGCCACGGTGGCTCTCTGCTTCACGAAGAAGGAAGAGAGCCGCGACCACAAAGTTCTCATGGGCAAGTTCTCACAGTGAAAACTTGACCCATCCACAAAAGCTGCCTCGGCGTGCTGGCGAACCAAGCACTCGAGACAGACTTCGTGACCATCCGGTGGGGAGAAATAACAGCCACACCCAGTAGCACAAAGGCGAAAGGACATCTTTAAAAAGATGCCAATCGTTTGTGCAAGCTTTTTTAGAGAAAATATACTTTTTTGAATATACTCTTTTACACCTGTGGACTCAGCCGCTGAAGCGCCCAGGGGAAGCACAACACTCGACCGTGTGAGGGTGACCACTGGTACGTGGTGTAATTCCAGCGGCAAATAGCAAGGTGACGGGATGAACACACACATGCGCTCGGCTCCGAAGGACAAGTCTGAATGAGTGGTGCACGCCATCTCCTTTTATACCTGTATGTCTGGGGCGGAGAGTGGCATGCAAATTCCACACGGCAATTTTCATTGGCCTTTTCTGAATAAAGCAAAGGTGATTGGGGCTCTCAAGAGCGAACCCCTAGTGTCACTACATCGACACAACGTCGAATGAGTGACAGACAGGGAATGGCAGGTTTACATTTTGACAACTTACCTTGTACAGTTTGACAACATGCCGCACATCTTTGTAATTTTTTCCCTAGGCAATAATGGTGGAAATGTGCAATAGTTTTCTTTATAGCCAAGGTATTAAGCCAATACAGGTATGTGCAGAAATCGACTTATAATAAACATGCCCTGAGAAATATTTTCTCAAGTTAAAAGTGTGAAAACTAGCCCCACTCTACCCTATAGCCCCTGAAATGCTAAGCCGAGAGATATGTCTTCTACTTGATGTTCATTGGCCATGCAATGCCCCATAGTTGCCATCAGGGGAGTGGCAAGAGATTCTCTAACAACAGGGTTCAAAGTCTTGCACCTTTACAAGCTGCTATAACATGACTGGGAGTGTCAGAGAAAGAGAGGGAGGAAATGACAGTGTAGTTTTCCAGCTCATGCTTTGCTGAGCTGTGTGAGGGGCACTAATCGGCTGGGTCGTCAGTTGAATTATATGTATGGAAAAACTCAGGGCCATAATCACAAGGCTCTCAGATTTCTCTTATTGCTGCTTTATCTCTTTTTCGATCACTCTTTGCTCTGTTTTTTACACGTCTCAATGTTTTTGTTAATGCAGTTTAAGTTGGCTGTCTCTCTTTGGGTTTTTACTTCACGAGTTCCCGGGAGAACAGTATTCTGAGGGAAATGTTTCTAAAATCATGTGCTTTAACACGTCCCAAAATACCCAACAGCCCAGTTGAGCCAATTTCAGTTTCACTGAAATTGACAGAATGCACAACAGACGTATAACACTTTTTTTTTTTTTATCTCGTCCAGCACTCAATTTAAGCCCAATTCAGTTTGTCCACTTCAGCAACATCAAGCCTAGAGATACACAGCAGTGTTTGGGAGCTAAGCGGGTGTTGAAATCTGCTGAATGGTATTGTTAACAAAGCTCACAGGCCAGTCTGTTTCTTGGCCTGACTCTGGGGCCCACTGTAAATGTCAGCTCTGATTGGCATGATTAGCTGTGGCGCTGTGGGAAGCGCCCTACCACGATTCAACGGAGCAAGCTGTCAGCAGACAGAGAGAAACCCAAACACGGCTGGCCACAAAGCTCACCCGTACCTCCAAACCCAATACTTTCTGTAAAAAATAAATGGTTTCTATTAGGTTGCTCCTGTGGCTTTCTCTCCATTTCTTTCTTCTTGCCCAAGCTGTCTTGTGCACTTGCTCTTCTCCAAACACTTATTGTACTTGATTTCTAAAACCAAATCCATACAGCACATTTGAATTAGCAACATCTATTCAATAACAATGATGTAATCCATTTATACTCAGGAATCCAGCTTTAAAGCGGCAGTGGAACGTTGGAATGCTGCAGAAAAACAAACGCAGCAAAGGAAAATAGACAAAAGTGGATAATGGTGAGAGAGGAAGAAAGAGCAAAAGAGAAAGAGAGAGACTCGGACTCAGAGAAAATTCTCATTAGATGGAAGGGTAAAAGCATTACAAAACTGATAATAATGTGTGTTCTTTTCCATCGCTGTCAGACTTTGAGTTTTTTAGGCAGGTATTTTTTGGCACTTTGTTTAGAAGAGAGCAGAGATAGAACAGGACATTATAATAAGAGAGAAAGGGGGAACATGATCATATCTGAACCATAGAGTCGCCCAACACTACAGCTTAGTGAGCATATTAGTGAGTGCAATTACATATGCACCAATATGCTGATAACTACCAAAAAAACCTTTCAAAAATTCCAGCAACACAAGAAAACCATGTTTACACAAGATTTGAAATCATTGTGTTATTCTCTGCTTTTGACTACAAAACATGTGTTATTTGCATAACACTTGTGCACATTATATAAAAACACCAGTAAAGGTGTTTACATGCAACATGAAATCGGGGAAATGGGCAAAAATCTATGTGAGCTGGTTTTTGCTTAAAATGTTTCTGACAGATGCACTCAATGTGTCTGACCATGAGGGCCAACCGCTCATGAGAGTTTTCAACTCTGAAAGATCTCATGTTTTGAGGGGCTATCAAGATTGAGTGAGTTTGGCAGAGGGTAGAGTCACTCAAATACTGATCCTCCATTGAGAGAGAGAGAGTGGGAGAGAGAGAGAGTGGGAGAATGTGAGAGAGTTGTAAAAGTGTTGACAATGCTGAAGCTTGTAACTCAATGCTGATACTGAATACACCATCTTTCCATGCCCATAGTTGTTTCTCTGCTCCTCCGGCTTAGTTCAGCTGTGCAACTCATTGTCCACAAGGTTGTCTCAATCAAATATTAAAATTCTGTCATAATTTACTCACCCTTATGCTGTTTCAAACCTGTATGACTTTCTTCTTCTGTGGAACACAAAAGGAGATATTAGGCAGAATGACAGCCTCAGCCACCATTCACTTGTATGGAAAAAAGATGCAATTAAAGTGAATGGTGACTGAGATTAACAAACTGCCTAACATCTCCTTTTGTGTTCCACAGAAGAAAGAAAGTCATACAGGATTGAAACAGCATGAGGATGAGCAAATGATCACAAAATTTATATTTTTTGGTGAACCATCCCTTTAAAGGCAAATAGCAGAGTCAAACCTCAAATCATAAAATGATCATATGATAATATTTTCATTCTTTGGGAGGAGGTTCAAGAGGAGAATTTCATTCTCCTGTCATCTTCTCTTTGCTGTGTCGTAATGTGTTTGCCTTATTAATGGGACGGCAAGGACAGAGGTGACAAAATCAGTCAGAATGTCAAAGGAGGGATATAAAAACTGTTGTTATGGAGAGTGTAGAATGCCGGGGCCAAAAGATTTATATTCTAGTCATGATCTAAGATTATCTCTGAAAATAGAATTGGAGGAATAAAAACAAATCCGACAATCTGATTAATATGGCCTAATCAAGGCCAAAAAACATCCTTTTCAAATGATAAACAGAAGTTTTTTGAGGATGTAATTTAGTAGTTGTGAAAATGGCATCTAGTGCATGTCTCAAAGAGCAAAGTGTATTGGAAGTTTTTAAAAGATATATATTGATATGTACTGAGGTTACTAGAATGTGTTTAAATTTAGGAAGGACAATTTTGATGGTTGCAGGGGTCAGGGTTATCTGATATTGTCAAATTACACACACATTGTGCCACCTGGCATACCTCATTACTGTAAGGTATACACACAGAGGTAGGGAAGAGGCTATGAAGAGGTATTTACAACCTACAGAGTGACGTGCTAACAGCTTTAACGAGAGAACAGGAGTTAATGTTTAATATGAAGCTGGTCAAATGGATGCTCAATTTTCTGTATTCCTATGAGATGACAAGGCCATGAAACACTCATATACACCCACAAAAACACATGCTAAAAGATATAAAACTAACAACTTAGTTTATTCATTCTAAGGGCTATGAACAGTCATCAACCACAATCACTCCGACCCTGAGTAAATTACAGGAGCAGGATTTGAATGCACTTATTCCTAATGGTGAACGTGGTGTATCTGGATAAATGCGACAGTGTAAACTTCTATTAAGGATATTTTACACCATCACCTAAAGTGTGCATTGGTGTTTTGAATAAAATACTATCATACTGCTTATTGCATACTGTGCAGTACATACTGTATGTTAGTAACAATTTTTATAAAACAATATGAGACTACTAACACGAAATAACAGTTTCAGATGGTTGTTGTTACATGACCTCACTATGCTGCATGTTTAATTTAGCAAGTGCTGTCTAGTTGACATCTCGGAAATAAAAATAGTTAGGCCTATTTTGCATTTTGAATCCAGTTTTGTGTAAAAATGTCTAAACCTTTGGCAGTATGATCAAAAAATAACTCTAGAAAAAGATGAATGTCATCATAAAATGAAAATAACCATTTTTGGGTGCACCGATAAAACAATTGTGTGCCGATAATGATTATTTAGAACAGATACTGATAGTTAGGTGGTTCAGCTTTTTTATGCTGCCTTGTTTGAAATCACTATTAATCAATTAAATAACTTCTAAAGAAATTTAAACAAGATAACTCACATTAACTGAATTCTGAATAGCCTCCTTTTAGGCCAACATTACTTTGGCAAGATTTCTTAATGTTTTTAATGTTCTTAACTCAAATTAACTTAATTCTGAATAATGAAGCTTGTCCCTTTTTACATCAAGCAGCCTCTGCTTTAGCTATAACAAACACATCATATTTCTTGCTGTGTCGAGTTTTAAGGTGAGTAATCAGACTAGTTTAGTTAAAGTTTTAACTGTAGTTCCACCTCGTAAAATTCTAGCAGTGCAAAGCTTACAAATAGCAACTGTGCTTACATTGTCATTCAATTCAAAGTAATTCCACGGCTAATTGTCAGAGGTGTTTTTCTGCCCCTTTCTGACAGGAAATAATCAGCTCTGATCATCTGCTATTTTTACAGACTGATCTCACAGTGACTTCAGAAACAGTAGGTTGACTTTTCTTGAGCTTAATTCGGTCTGTGTTTAACGGAAATCAAAACACAACCCCCAGTGGCCGAACTGGGAAGTGCTTTTGCTCAGATTCTGGGTGAAATGCCCACAGAGTGCTGCCAGAAGCCAGTTGTTTTTTGTTTTTTTTTAGTTATAAAGGATAGTAATACAGTGAAATGGAATGCATATTTTTTTTATCTTTACTCCTAAACCTCAACAATAAACCTAACCATCAGTGGAGTAAAAAATGTAATCTTAGATGGAAAATGGAACCTCTGAATCATGCACTAATTCTGCAAACACGATTACTTCCTGTTTTTGATGCAGGACTAGAACCCAGAACTCATTCACTGCTGATCCAATGAGCCTCCGGCTGTGCCACAGGAAAAAAGTGAATAATTTGAACCAAAGTAAAAATGTGTGATGGGAGATGGAGCCGATATTTGGGTACTGGAACTTTTGGAAACAACATGACAACTTGCTGTGTGATCATGTTGGTTTTTAAACAAAGATAATTTGTTTTTATATATTAGAATTATTTACTATATTTTATTATATTACGATATTTACATTCTTAATACACATTCCTTTTCTAATTCTACATTACTCATCTGTGCATGTTATTCCAAAGAAATAAAAATATTTGTCTTTGTAATGTTTATTCATATTGAAATAACTTGTTGGCCTCTAAAACAACTGTAATTTTATTTTATTTTTTTACACCAAGCCTTTTTATTTTTCAATACCTCCCCTTAGGCCAACTGTCATAGAGACCACTTTTCATGATCCAATCAATTCCCTGATGGATAAAATCAAGTAATGTCCTTTAAATATCCTGTTTCATCTAGAAATTCATTAAATTTCAGAAGTTCATGTTAAAATCAAAGTATACTGTACAAATGCACAGTATACTGCATACCACAAAAATAGTAAGATTAGTGTGGCAGTATTCTTTTTTGAACATCAGCGTCTTCTCTGAAGAGTTCCTCATATTCAGGCCCACAGCTACATACCCACAGCAGACTGTTGTCAGTTGAGCCCTCTAACGAGCCTGGAGTAGAGGAGAAAAATGACAGATGACTCATCACAATGCTAACAGGATCACTCAGCACATCTTATAAGTTAGCGCTTTGATTAGCTAATTAGGCAGCAATAATATTAGCTGACTTGACAGAGAACTCAAGTGCACTGTGATGTTAAAAGTCTGGACAGTCGCTGTGGAGTTTCTACTAATAAAACAGAGTCTGTTTAAGCTTCAGGTATGAAAATTCCACCCCTTGCATACTTCACTTGTCCATTCTGTAAATTCAACTTCATCCGACACTTCATTTACAGAATGTTACCAACAGACTCAAAAGTATTCCTGGAAAAATAAGGTTGCATATTTGTCTTCGTGCAGTTGTGTGTGTGTGCCAGGCAGAAGGAAATTAAAACACATATTACACTCTCTTGCAATCTCAAGTAGCCTTGACCTCCTGCCCTGAGTGTGGCTTCCCCACAGCTTAGCTCATACATCTTCAGACACACATACATATGCATGAATACATGCCACAGTACAGTTAGAGAACAAGGTAATTGCCCATAGCCAGGTGGGACTGAGGGCAAGAACAAGGTTTTACAGCACAGATGAAAATAAAACATAAGGACTTTGTGGTTCACAGTACAGTTGGAAAGACAAATATTATTTTTTACGAGGGAGAGAGAAGGCCAGGGCTAGCTTTATAAAACACCTTAATGACTGAATAGCTTAAGTATTAAATCTCCCGACCTGAGCTCTGTCAGGGAGCCTGTAGCCTTGCACCGGAAAGGAAGAGGGTGAGAGGAGAGACCAACCATGTGAGAGTGACAATGTGGTCAGACAGAGATTAAACCCTCCCCACACTCTGCTTTCGATCCCTCTTTGGCAGGGACACCCTCTCCTTAAATCTTTGTGTTGGATAGCTTTTGGTGGTTTAATAATTACCTGTGAATGAATTAGCTTCATTTTTTGATGTGAACTCAGAGATTAGGGTGAAAGATGCATTTTTAAACGGTGCGCTGTGTTGCTCTTTCCTTGAAATGGAACCCTTTTTTTTTTTTTTTACTTCTTGGGCTTTAAAAAAAATAAAGGACAATAGGCTACTGAAACCATGTAAAATATATTATTCAAAATATTAAATAAAAAATGGCAATAATTCAGTGCAAATAAGTTGATTTTGCATATACTGTTTTAAGCTACAGTAACCTCTCTCTGAGAATCTTTAAATTCCACCATAAGTGTGTCAAAACAGTGACGGTCAGTTTTTTGTCCATATCTATTAAATTATTCAAAGATACATTACATTACAAATGCAATTAACACAAAACAATTATTTAAATATACGTTTTCAATTATGAAAATGTTTCTAATTAATAAGTTTAAACTCATTTTGATATTAATGCACCCAAAAAAACAATGTGATTAAAAAAAAATCATGAAAATAAAAGTCTTGAAAAAGAGGTTTGTTGGTTTGAGTAGTGCAGAATATTATCATTATTTTTTAAAAATAATCTAAAATTTTATTTTAAAATCTTAATATTTAAAAGACTTCTGTCCACCAAATCAAAGACATGTGGTGTAACCAACATAGGCATTTTGTTGTCATGTGACAAAAACAAAACACAGAAGACCCCTGTACACCCTCATGACTGTGTTTAAAGTGTTTAAATGTCAAGATTTTGACATTTTTACAAAAAGGCACATTTCAGTCAGGTCATTTTGTGTAACTCTTAGAAAACTTCTTGATATACCTGACTAAAAAAAATCATGATATTTGTGAAGCACAATGATTCATCTTGAAAAATACGTTTGAAAACTTTTTTTTATTTTTTATTAATGACAAATGTGCAAACACTCATGTATTCAAGTTACAAGGAAAGTATTTTAATCCCTTTTACTTGATGGTTACACCACATGATTAAATACATTTTTGTAGAAAATGTTGTTGTTGTTTTTTCTTCACAAAATTGTAAAACCAGCATGGATTCAACAATTTCATTTCTGCGAACTTGACACTTTCAATTAGATTTTTAAAAGATTTTTCATTTTTATCACCTCTGAGAACTTTATTTGTCAGTGATGTATGACCCAAGTATCAACTCAAGATTTATGGATTGCGATAGGCTACATGATTATTTAAAAACTTGTTGACGTACCCTGGTATTTGGTAGCTGGCCTTCTCATTTAATGAAAGAAAACCCCCCAAAAAGATCAGGTCTAGCTGTATAAAACACCTTAATGATTGGATGGCTGAAATAATAAATTACTCAACCTGAGTCAGGGAATCTGTCTTTAACTTAAGTCATAATGAAACACTCCGCAACAGACTGTAGACCTAAACCGGATCCATACTTGCCATTATATTTGGATAAACTAGTAGAATCTACTATTGTAACATATGAATCCCACCCATCTCATCTCTAATGCAAATTTCCACCTTCACCTCAGCTATACTTGCTTTCCATGACTTCTGCCGAGGAATCACGTTATTTAGTCAAACATTCTTGTGGTCTGCAGAGATAGCGACGGTCCGCGTGTTTGGACGGTACAATATACAACTCAGATGGAGAAGATCAAAGACAATGGAGGAAAGGATCTTAGAAGTCCGAGCCAAGGCTCATTACTGGTATACACATCCTGCTCAGGAATGTTAACACGGAGAGTGGCTGTGTCAAATTCTCCACATATGCTCGTCGTGGTTCAGTTACTTTTTAAAGCGAGATACCGTATTTAAAAACTTTGGTTACGTTACCCCAGGCGACGGTGATGAATATGCTAATAAGCAGACATACCACAGAAATGACTCGGATTTGCCTTGAATATGTATTTTACCCCTCGGACCGCCAACGATAATCATCACTGATAATCATTACTAAAACAGCGGGAACGTCCATTCACTGCTGCACACTGTCCGTCGCGATTCTGTTTTGCAAGCACGTAAGCTATTTCAACCTGGTTTTTCAGTGCCACTGTGTGTAAAAACCAAGATTAGTATTTCATCAAATGCATCAGACAAAACAAATAAATAAAATAAAATAAAATTAAATTAAATTCAAAGGAGAGCTCTGCGCTTTAGTGGCAAAACCACAGCAGTTTGCCTCTTTCATTCCTTTATTTCTCCCTCTTTCTCTGTTTGCCTCTGTCATCCACATTCTCTTTTAGTCTTTCTCTCTTTCACTCCAGCTGCAGGCCTGATGGCAGGACTTCCTCCTGGTAGCCATTATGATGTGTGTGTCTCTGGGTGGTCTGGCCCCGGTTCCACGGCTCTAATAGTTATGTACTGGTGTAGCCCTTGCTAGGCCCAAGGGCGTAGAGAGAGAGGGAGAGAGAGAGAGACAGAGGGCAGTTTGTCTAATAAAACCCTTGTCCAGACCACTGTATGTCCCTCTTAGCACTTCCTGGACACTGCCCCCTGCCAACCCCAACCACCTCCTGTGCTCCACCTCTAATGGGACACAGCTGGAAACCCCTCCCTCTTTACTCCTCTACTGCTTTCTCTTTATATCAATTTTGCTTTTTCATTCATCCTTTATCACTCTGCTTCTCTCTTTATCTATCTTGCTGTGTACAGGGCATTCTAAAATGCTTAATGAGAAAAATGCTTAACATAGCTTAATGTATTAAGACAGTGAAATCAGAGGACCAAATTCACAGATACTGTGACATCATATATCAGTTTCTGTGAGGATATGTGCATTCCTACTAGGACTTATTTAACATTCAACAATGACAAACCATGGTGTACGGCAAAACTCAGGCAGCTTCATCAGGCCAAAAAGGAAGCTTACACAAGTGGGGATAAAATCTTGTACAATCAGGCCAGAAAAACACTGACAAAAGAGATTAGAGTGGCTAAAAGAAGCTACTCTGAGAAGCTGAAAAACACGTTTTCAGCTAACGACCCTGCATCAGTGAAAAGGCCTGAAAGACATTACAAACTACAAGACTCCATCCCCCAACACTGTAGGTAATCAACAACTGGCTGATGACCTGAATGTGATTTACTGTAGATTTGAAAAGCCCAGTCTCACAACCCACACTCGCTCTGACCTTCACCTCACACAAACATCAACACCTCCTGCAACCCCCCCCCCCTTCCACCTCCTGCTACTCAACCTGCACTTAAGATCTGTGAAGAGGATGTGTGCTGGGTCTTCCAGAAACAAAAGACAAGGAAAGCACATAGCCCAGATGGTGTTTCACCCACTTGTCTAAAATCCTGTGCTGACCTGCTGACCCCCATCTTCACACATATCTTCAACAGATCACTGGAGTATTCCTAGAAGTTCCCTGCTGCTTTAAATGCTCCACCATCATCCCTGTCCCAAAGAAACCCAAAATCACAGGACTTAATGACTACAGACCCATCGCTATGACTTCTGTGGTCATGAAGTCATTTGAGAGACTGATGTTGGCCCACCTGAAGGACATCACTGGACCCTTTCTGGATCCCCTTCAATTTGCTTATCAAGCAAACAGGTCTGTAGGCGATAGTCAACATGAGATTGCATCATATCCTGCAACATCTGGACAGACCAGGGACATATGCAAGAATCCTTTTTGTTGACTTCAGTTCGGCTTTCAACACCATCATCCCAGATATTCTCCAGACTAAATTAAACCAACTCTCTGTTCCCACCTCTATCAGTCAGTGGACCACCAGCTTTCTGACAGATAGGCAGCAGTTAGTGAGACTGGGGAAATTTACTTCCAGCACCTATACGATCAGCACTGTTGCCCCCCCAGGTATGTGTGCTCTCCCCACTACTCTTCCCCCTGTACACATATGACTGCACCACCAAGGACCCCTCTGTCAAGCTCCTGAAGTTTGCAGACAACATTACTGTCATCGGCCTCATCCAGGATGATGATGAGTCTGCATACAGAAAGGAGGTTGAACAGCTGGCTGTCTGGTGCAGTCAAAACCACCTGGAGCTGAACATGCTCAAAATAGTGGAGATGATAGTGGACTTTAGGAGGAACACTCCAACATTGACCCCGCTCATCATTCTGAACAACACTGTGGCAGCAGTGAAGTCATTCAGGTTCCTGGGATCTACCATCTCACAGGACCTGAAGTGGGAGACCCACATTGACTCCATTGTGAAAAAGGCCCAGCAGAGGTTGTACTTCTTTTGCCAGTTGAGGAAGTTCAACCTGCCATAGGCGCTGCTGATACAGTTCTACTCAGCAGTCATTGAGTCTGTCCTCTGCACTTCAATAACTGTCTGGTTTGGTTCAGCTACAAAATCAGATATCAGAAGACTACAAAGGACAGTTCGGACTGCTGAGTGGATTATTGGTTGGCTCCTGCCCTCCCTTCAAGAACTGTACACTTCCAGAGTGAGGAAAAGGGCTGGAAAAATCACTCTGGACCCCACTCACCCAGCCAACTATCTCTTTGAACTGTTGCCTTCTGGCTGGTGCTACAGAGCACTGAGCACCAGAACTGTCAGGCACAAGAACAGCTTTTCCCTCAGGCTATCCATCTCATGAACAGTTAAAACTGTCCCATTGAGCAATAATTATATGCAATACACAGCTTAGTCTATTTATATTCATCCAACATATCCTACCTCTTTTTCCATTAGATTCCCTTGCACTATCTGTATATACCATATTTGTATTTGTGCATATGTATATATAATTTATATATATAAAGTTGCACATTAAGCATTTTCCCTCCATAGAAAACCATTATAAAGAAAATGCTTAACATAGCTTAATGTATAAAGACCAAATTCAGTAATCAGCCTATGCATGCTTAGTACATTAAGTCATGTTAAGCGTTTTCTTTGTAATAGTTTTCTATGGTGTGGGGGGGATCACTTGCAACACATGCAACTTTTAGATTCTGGGCTCATCTGCTTGCTTGTATATAGTATGCATCATCAATAAGGTGCATACTGAATTTGGTCTTCCAATATCATAATATAATGCTTAGCCACGTTCAGCGGTTTTCCCATTAAGTGTTTTAGAATGTCCCTGCTGTACCTCTGCTATGCTTGTTTCTCTCTTATTCTGTTTGTCTTTTTCTGTCCTGTCAGTGCTTGGGGACAGATGTATGGCTGGATGAGAGTTGACTGGCTGGGTTTTGCTCTGTGATGTGGCGCGAGTCAGAATGTGAGGGGCTGCAGAGAAGATAATGCTCATTTACACACAGCCCATGGACTCAGGCCCTGCCTTCCACTATGTGTGTGTGTTCACACATCGGTCCATTTCAGCACACTCTCTTTCTCATTCGCCTCTAAATATCCTCCACCGTGTGGCCAGTAACAGCTCCAGTGTGGGGAACATTTGTCCTGCAGATATTCCTCTGGCATTTCTCAATGAAAGAGGGCGGTGTTGAAAATCGCTTAGGATTTTACAGTATGATGGCTGCAAAACAATCAGAGCAGCAAGTTTTATGCAGCCTGGCTGCCCATTAAAACCCACACCCACCATCTGATTGCATAATGGCTCTCCCAGCCAGATCTAGGGGTTCACAGGGTGACGACTGTTCTCGCTGCTGAATGCTTTTGGCAGAACACGATAGCTTTACATCTTCAACAGCATGTTCTGTGTGATGTGCAGCACACGGGTGGGCATATACACTGTTTCCAATAACAAATGTCACTTTAAAAGTGAAGACCACATGGCTTTCTGTAGATAAAGCTACACTATGGGGAGGGGTGGATGGCAATTGAGAGGTTTTGTGAAAAAGGCAGACAGACATTCTGCCCTACAAAATCAAAATGCAGTACTGCCAACAACACTGAAAAAAAATTGGCTTCAAAGTTACTTTGTTGTAATGTGGATATTGTCATTATTGCAGTTTTCACACTCGGTTTTCTCTAAATCTGTTCATAGATTAGCCAAACATGTCTGTCACTAGACATGATCATAGTCTAACAGAACCGATTTTGGTCACAACTCAGTTTTGCCTTTGCATGGCAGGGTTTTACTCTGTTATTATTCAGAGAGAGTGGCAGAAATGAATAGAGAGGAGAAGAATTTAAAAGTGAGGGAAATTAAAGAGCAAAGAGAGAAGCAGCAGTTAAGACATTCTAATTTGGTACAAAAAAAGTAGTGGAAGAAGAGGAGGTGGAAATATTGCAGATGCTCTCTCAAAGAAATATTCCAGGTTCAATTAAAAAATAATGTTGATTACCACAAAAATTTATTTAGACTTGTCCCTCCTTAATTATTTTTTTTTTTTTAAATCTGGGTTACAGTGAGGCACTTACAATGGAAGTGAATGGGGCCAATCCATAAACGTAGCTACAAGACGTAAACAAAATGCGTGTTAACATGATTTTATTGTGATAAAATCACTCACCTTTCTTTGTAAAGTTATACCCAATTTTACAACTTCGTTGAATGACATTGTAATGCAGTGAATCCTGAAATCTTGCAAAAATAATAATTTAAAAAACTTTACAGCTTAAATAATACACAAGTTTTAACAGAAGAATTAATGTTATTGCTTTTAGAAAATTATAAGCTATACATTTCTGTCTTTAAACCCTCCAAACATTGGCCCCCATTCACCAACCTCGATTTTGCTTTTTTTTTTTTTTTTTTTTTAAGAAAATGAGGGATGAGATGAAATACATTTTTGTGGCAATCAGCATTATGCCACAAATGCTGTTGATTGATCTTAACTTGTAGTGAACCTGAAATGTTCCTTTAAACACAATATCTTCTGCTTCTCATGTCTTCAGAGCATTTGAGTGATGCCATGGTTAATGCAAAGAGTGTCAAGTTCTTCATTGTCATAGTGGCAGTGTCTGGGTCAGCCATGGGTTTTCTGCCTCAATGAGACTGTCCCGTCTCTTTGATTGTGCCACAGCGGTTACATGGCCCTCTTCTGTTTACTGCCCACAGACGCCCAGCAGACGCCCAGGCTAAACAGGAAAGGACCGACCATCAAAGGGGATACAGCAGTCAGTATGTACATGTGTCTCACATATACAAACACACAAATGCCAGATGCGGAACCACTATCACATCTGCCATTTAATCCAGATGCTGACTCAGACCTTTAAGAACATTGTACATGGGGTTTTCTTCAACTTCTGGCACTTTTAACGCTGTGGACTTCTAGAAAGGAAAATCTGATTAAAACATTTTTCACACTCTCACTAGTTATTTTAATTTTTTTCTTCTATCAAGGTTCAACAGTATGTACATGCATCACAGGAGACTTATGTAATTTTTGTCATTTCTTTTCTGAAAGACATGAAAATTCCCACCAGTGTCATTTCCAGCACATCTATAATTCTGTATAGACCTTATTCACGCTAGCGTCATCTTTGATTTTTAATGGGAATGACAATGAGGCTCTGAGGTAAAGACGTACAGTCTCTTCAATGGGCTGTACTGCAGTTTGAAGTGTTTCTGGATCGTTCCGCCGACAAAAGATTAATGAAATATCTGTCCAAAAGCATTCAGTATACAAAGAACTCCAGACAGCATGAGTTGTGGAAAATCAGATGTGATCTAGGAGCTTTATACAGCTTTATATTATTCCTTCCATTGAATAGATGGTAAGTCTATCCCTCACAGCCGCAGTTTCATTCCCATTAAAAATCAAAGATGGCGCTACCTGAATAAGGTCTATTGGGTTTAATAAATTCTGTGGTGTAAATGACAGCGATAAAAACAAAATTCTTAGTCTCGCTAAGCCTAATTTCACACTCTAGCTAATATCTAGCAAAATTACAGCTTGACTGAACATAACTTGTCTTATATTGTGGAGCTCGATGGCCCAGGGGAGTACTCCAGCCACAACCCCGGCCGGAGCCATAGCCCAGCCCCACACCACACTCACGAAAATGGGGCCACAATAAGATCCAGAGGCCTTCATCAAGCTCTTTGAGTTGGTGGCTGAAGCGTGGGGCTGGCCCAACACCCAGTGGGCAGCCCGATTGCTGCCCATGCTGTCCAGGGAAGCCCAGCTCGTGGCCCAACAACTTCCAGTCGCAAACATCATGGAGTATGCGGACCTAAAGCGGGCCATCTTGCAACGGGTTGGCCGTAACCCAGAACAACATCAGCAGTGCTTCTGTTCTCTGCCGTATATCGAATGCGGTTACCGTTTGCCTTTGCTCAACAGCTCTGCGATGCCTGTCGGAGGTGGCTGCTGGCAGAGGATCATGACGACGAAGATGTCATTGACCCTGGTACTGGAGCAGTTTGTCGGCCGGTTACCGAAAGGAACGGCTGAGTGGGTCCACCACCCGGCGTCACTGACGGAGGCAATCCAGCTGGCTGAGGACCATTTGGCGGCATATTCGGGGGCCGGCGAGCCCTCTTCTTCTCTCTCTCTCTCTCTTTCCTCCCCCTCTCCTTCCCCTCGTCCTGTTCTATTCCCCGGAAATGGGGAATTCTGACCCCAAAACAGGTTCCCTGGTCCCGTGAGCCAATCAACCAGATGGTTTTCCCTAACCCTCTCCACTCTCCACCACAGACTGGTGAATCTGCTGCCGCGGGTGTAGGTGTGAAGTCTGGACCAGTCTGCTGGAGCTGCAGGGAACCTGGGCATTTCCAGGACCGATGCCCCATGATGGAGGTGGAGATATTGGTCCAGATCCCCCTAATTTTTACAACTTTATTGAGGGGAATTTGTGTGGATGGGTCCTGTAACAAAATATATCAGTGTGTGGTGTGCGATTTGCTGGCTGGGGAGACAGTGCCAGGGCCATCTACATCAGATCCACATCAGGAAGCCATGGCATCCCCCACCCTTAGAGGATTCTCTGCAGGGGATTTCTCTCTGGAGCAGATTCGAGACGAGACCCTTAGGCACGCCTTTGACCAAGTGAAAGTGATTGATAGTCAACGCCTCCAGCAAGACATTGCACTCTGCTTTGTGTTGGTTCTGGTGGAGTATGCAATGTGATATCCAGAAGCAGTGCCTCTGCACAACATCTCAGCACGAAGTATTGTGGAGGCACTCTTCAGAATAATCTCCCGAGTGTGGATTCCGAAATAAATCCTCACTGATCAATGCACTACGTTTATGTCACGTACACTATGTGAACTGTACTAATTATTGGGGATTAAATCGATTCGGACCAGCGATTACCACCCCTAAACAGACGGCTTGGTCAAACGATTTAATCAGACACTAAAGATTATGATTTGTAAGTTTGTGCACGAAGACGCTTGAAATTAGGACAAGTGGCTCAAGCACCTATTATTTGCAATACGAGAGGTCCCGTAAGCCGCCATGGGGTTCTCCCCATTTGAATTATTGTACAGGTGTCGACCGTGCGGCGTGCTCAACGTCCTATGGGAAAACTGGGAGGAGGGACCTTCAAACAGAAAAAACGAAATTCCAAATGTTCTTGACCTTAGAGCAAAACTCCAGACACTGGGGAAATTAACACAGGAGAATTTGCTCCGGGCTCAAGAACGTCAAAGCTGACTGTATAATGGGGTACTCGTCTACGGGAATTTGCACTGGGAGATAAAGTTTATGTATTGCTCCCCAAATCGAGCTCTAAATTACTCGCCAAGTGGCAAGGACCCTTTGAGGTCACACAGAGAGTTTCCAGAGAGGGAGGAGCTCGGACCGGAGGTGAACTTAAAAGCCACTGATCGAGTCACTCCGGTCACTTACGGAGACTACCTCTCATCGTCACAAGTCATGGAGGTTGTCAGGTTGCAAGGAGAATTCTCAGACGTGTTCTCACCTCTTCCCGGTTGTACGAATCTCATAGAGCACCATATCGAAATGACCCCAGGGGTAGTGGTACGCAGTCATCCCTACCGATTACCTGAGCACAAAAAAGAAGTGGTTTGGGAAGAATTAAAGGCCATTCTAGATATGGGGGTAATAGAAGAATCCCACAGTGACTGGGCCAGCCCGATGGTGCTGGTTCTGAAGAGTGATGGCTTGGTTTTATTCGACACTGGATTTATCGAAGGGATATTGGCAGGTCACCTTAACTCCCATGTCCTGTGAAAAGATGGCATTTTCCACACCGTTCGGATTACACCAATTCGTGACACTTCCGTTTGGTTTGTTCAGGGCCCAAGCTATGTTTCAGCGGCTCATGGACCAAGACGGCGCAGCATCTGAGGGCTGTCCTGAGGTTGTTGGGACGAGCGGGACTCACGGCAAACCCAATGAAGTGCGCAATTGGGTGGAAGTACGGTATCTGGGATTCCACTTGAGTCACGGGCAGGTGTGGCCCCAAATTGAAAAAACCACATTGATTGCAGCCTGCCCAAGACAGTTCCTGGGGCTGGCTGGCTGTTATCGCAGGTTTGTGCCTAATTATTTAACTGTCACCAGCCCGCTGACTGATCCGACTAAAAAGGGGGCATCAGATCCGGTCCAGTGGATGGAGCCGTGTCAGCAGGCGTTCACGTTGGTGAAAGCTGCACTTTGAATGTGGGCCGGTATTGCACTTTGCTGACTTCTCTCTCCCTTTTATCTTGCAGACGGATGCATTGGAAAGGGGGTTAGGAGTGGTTCTGTCCCACATGGTGGAGGGGGAGGAGCGCCCCATGCTGTACATTAGTCGCAAACTCTTATTGAGGGAGACTAGGTACAGCACAATAGAGAAGGAGTGTTTGGCCATCAAGTGGGCAGTTCTCACCTTCTGGTACTATCTGTTGGGGCATGCTTTCACCCTCTGTTCAGACCCCACCATGCACGTGGCTCCATTGCAAGAAGGATACCAATGCGCGGATCACCCGTTGGTTTCTAGCTCTCTAGCCTTTTAAAGAGCACCTATTATGGTTTTTAAACGTGCCTAATTTTGTTTTAAAGGTCTCATACAATAGATTTACATGCATCCAAGGTCAAAAAAAACTTTAATTTGCTCATAATTTAAATTGCAGCATTACCTTTATTCCCAGTGTCAAAAACGACTCGTTCAATGATCCGTTCTAAAGGATTCATTCTAAACTCCTCCTTTCAGAGAGCCTACTCTGCTCTGATTGGTCCTATGTCCCAGTCTGTTGTGATTGGTCTACCACTTAGTGTAGTGTTTGAGGATGGGTCAAAGCTGTTCGCGAGCAGCCAATGAAGACCAGAGGTGGGTTTTTTTGTTACCAAATTACATAGGTTAGTACAGGAAGTAAGTCTGGAATTACTAACGACTCGTTTCAGGTGTTCAGAATCGGTTATTTCTTTTGGGAGTCAAAACTCCATTTGTCATGCACTTTGATTTTTGAAACTTTGCAGACTTTTTAACATTCACAAACAGCTATATATTACACTACATGAAAGTTAATATTTGAAAAATCATAATAGGTGCTCTTTAAGTTCGATGTGGTCCACAGGATTTTTTCTCTGGGGGGGTATAGGTAGATGATGGCTCCCCGGCCTGAGCTGGGCGAAGGACAGCGAGGCTGGGAGAGGAAGAACGGTAAGGATTGACACCTGTAGGAAATTATCTGTAACAGCTGTTCTGTGTTACAGTGAGAGCTGGAGAGGGATAAAAAGGGTGTCCAGACTGCCGGAGGACAAAGAGAAAGACACACACAGCAGAGTGTGTGTGCATTTACATTGTGCTGAAAAGCAAACTATTTTGTGTTAAGCTGATAAACTGAAAAATAAAGATTTACATGGACTGTTCACCTGGCCCCTGCCTCCTCCTTCAAAGTAACTAGAGATCTGTCACAACATAAAAATTTTACACTGGATTTTCATAGTTTAATAATGAAAGTCTGGGTCTGCGATAAGGCTAAAACAATAGAATTTATACATTAAAGGCATTTGGAAAGTACTGAAAATAAATGATGAAGGCATGGTAAGAAGTTTCTAAGTTAGTTTTAATATGTGACCTTCAAAAAGTAAAAATCTGATAGTTATAATAAAAATCAACCCCTGGGACATGAAATTGCCTGAAGTTGAGGAAACACCTAGATGAGTGTGTGTCTGTGTGCAAGCATGTATGAGCATAGTGCCTCAGGCCCTCCCAGATGAATGTTTGTGATTGCGCTGAGGTAGTGCATGTGTATTACATAGTGTTTGGATGCACTCAGTGTATGTGTAACTTGTGTTTTAATGTATGCATGTATGGGTTACTACAAGCTTCCTTTGTACTAGAGTAAAATAAACAGGCAGAAAGAAGGAAAATCTACTGTGTGTGATACATATGAATCATTGTGCATATGTGTGTTTTGAGGGGCAGGGTCAGGGGCAGACTGGTAAGAGAAATTGGCCTGGGATTTTACATAAAATTAATATCACTGCCCCCTTCTGCATATCGCGGCACCGTTTTGTGGCCCGTTCTGCATAACGTGGCGGCCCATTTCAGCTTATCGTGGCCCATTTAGCCCCGTTTCGCGGCTGGCCCTTTGGGAAAAGTCTCGGTTCTCCCAATGGCCAGTCCACCCCTGGGCAGGGTGGTAGACACTGTTTGTGTATTGAGGGAATAACACAGAGCCTACACATGCTCCTCTCAACTAAAGGAAGAAAAGCAAGACATGCTGCTTATAATGTCAGATTCATATGAAATTTTAGCTCTTTTTATGTGTGTTCATTTGCATGACCTCTGGAGTTGTCTTTGCTTCAGGCCTTAAACATCGGAAATGAGTGATAGAGAGCCTTCTCAGAGCAGCCTGAACTTCAATAGCAGGGCTGTTAGAGGTGATGTGATGAATACTGGTCAGGGTGAGGGCTGGAGTTTGTCAGGACAGCTCCAGGACTGTGTCTCTCTGCCGAGTGTGGCTCCAGTGACAGGGCAGAAGGAGACTGGCGGGGCTGCAGGCAGTGCAGTCTGGGTGAAGGAAGCTTAGTAAGTTTACCTAAGAGGCTCAGTTTACGTTCTGGGTCACCAAAGTTAGACCCTGTACACTGTTTAGCATTAGACCTGCAACTTGCATGTTGAGGTTGTTTGTCAGGAGGGTGAGTAAATGATTTATTGTATGTGACATCCAACAAGACAGATCTAACTAGCCTGTGTTGCAGGCTTAATGTTTAAAGGGCAATTTTGGGAACAATGTTTGTTCTCAAAGTCCTTTTACAGTATGCAATGTTTGGTAAATGCAAAATTACACCTATAAACAACCTGCGTTCATTGCTGCACTAAAAATGTCAATAAATGTACTACAGTTTTTTACACCAAGTTCACCCTGCAATTATAGCTGATCTGATGACCTGTGCTGAATTACTATGGTCTGGATGATGTGTCATGAATCTGCTGAAGGGCCTGACAGTATGCCAGGTTAAGGGCATGGTGCCAGCCATGGTCTGCAGAGGTGTGGAAATGAGCAGCTGTTGCTTCTCCCCTAGAGAAATGGCATTTATTCACATGTGAGACAACAGTGATGACTGCATTGTTTCACGCATCTTTGTGGACATTTTCTTAAAAGGATAGATTTGATAATATTAGGCAGAATGTTGCTTTTTTCCATAATGAAAGTGGATGACTTAAGCTGTCATTGTCCCTAAAGCCCAAAGTATACTTCAGATTTGACGCGAACACTTAGCGTATGCTACAGTGGAATGCTAGCCTTTCAAAGTATACTTAATTTAACTGTGCACATACACAGGAGGTTGGCACATGCACGCTACGACTGCTATGAGCAACTACACTATTTCTTTTAAGGAGTTTAGACCCATAAAGGTCTTTTTATTTCTTCAGACTCGAGTTATACAAATGCAGGTATCTGCTGACCTCTTCGTATGCTCAACATCCACTGTTGTTGTTTCTACCTTCCTCTCCTGATGTTTCCCGGAGATTACATCTTCTTCTAGCGCTTCTGTGTGACAGCAAAGGCTCTATTGTGAGTGTTGCCACCTTGTGGACACATTAATTAGTGCAAATAATTCCAGGCACATGTGCTCATTCTGTGTGTTTAGAGTATGCACAGTTAGTCAAATGTGTATGCATTCAGAGCTCTTACGCAGCGTACGCTGACGCCTTGCATTCACGACTGACGAATTATACTTTGGGTTTAACATCTCCTGTTGTATTCCATGGATGAAAAAAGTCATACCAGTTGGAGACAACATGAGGGTGAGTAAATGATAAAATAATTTTTGGATGAACTACCTTTTAAATGTTATAGCCTACATAAAGACCAAATTTCTGTCTACACAGTAACCGAATAACCAAAGTCAAGCCCGTATTCTAACACCTGTACAGTTACAGTTATTAAAGTTAATATAAAAGACAACTTCCATAACACTGGAAAGTTTGATCACAATTGACAAGGCATTATTTAATAAAAAAGATTCCAAATAGATGTGAGTTCATTCCTTAAATGTGCTGTATAAATAATTTTTTAATTAAACGACATACAAAAAAGCCTCTATTACGTGTCAATATCATAGAAATAGGTGCCATGTAATATCACACCTGTCTCTGTAACAGCTCAAGGCTGGGTAAACAGCAGGATAAAATATTGTTTGTTTAGCAAATCTGAAGAATTTCTGCCTATTAGTATCAATATATGTGTGCATTCACAGGGCAGCTCCTATACGCTGGTTTAAGTGCCGGTACGGTTTCCTGCTCCTGTGAAATGCTCAGGTTGGACTGCAAAATGCTCTGGGAGACCCTCCCCCCCTCCATCTGCTCCAACACAGCAGTTTCTACCATGTCCGTGTGTGTGTGCACGCGTATCTTTGGAGTATGGGGATTTGGAAATAGGGGCATGGCAAATTCAACGGCTAGTCCGATGGAAGTTCCAGAATGGATAAAATCGCTTACAGCACCTTTAAAGCTTAATTAACTGACAGCAGCTTTGAATGCTTTTTTAACCACAGCTTTTGGATCGGTCCATCTTCTGGAACTTCGGGTGACACACAGCTCACAAATTTGTCTCAGTGAGGTACCGAAACCCAACTCGAAGATGTGATAGACAACTAGCCACTCTCGTAAATAATCAAACTCTGTGTGGACTTAACCTTACTTAGCAGTCAAAAACAGGACTTACAACCATACTGTTCTGTTTTGTGAATGTGGCCTATATATGTTTGGGAAAATTCCTCACCTTCTCTTGGCAACTCCAGATCCCTCAGATGTATTTGGGCATCCTCAGAGGAGCAGCACTCCTGTCACAGGAGGCATTTGACCATACTTTTTGCCTTTATCTTCCTCTCTCTCTTTTTCTCTCTCTATCATACATCTAGCTCAGCGATACAAAAGCCCTTCACAATAAATGAAGCCGCAGTCGCAGGCCTTTCAGCAGGCCAAGCGTCAGTGTATTTCAGAGCGACTGTGGTTTCACCCTCCACGGAGGTCCAGGACGCTGTGTGTTGTGGCCCTTACCCCCAGATAGACCCATTCAGCCATGGGACATAATGAACACTCTTGGCCTCATTCACTCCCACAATGGGCTTCTCCACTGCCATTGAGTGTGAGTACAATAGGGAACATCGCTCCAATTAAACCCCAGAGGACAATGCATGTGGAAGGGGGGCCAATGCTTGGGTGTTGGGGGTAGAAGATGTTGGGGGCCCCTCTTCTGGGTGCTGGGTGCTGAAGTGGGGGGGGTCACAGGGGTAACGAATGTCTCTGACCGGGTGCATTTGTCTGTGATGTGCTATTAGGATCAGCAAGAAGTAAGAATTGAAGAACTAGGAACCCTCCTTGTGGTGGTGGTGGTGGGGGGGGGGGGGGTTGGGGGTGGCCTAATGAGAGGGATGAGGTGAAAAGAGGGGAGGAGTGAGAGGGATAATATATGTGACATATTAGAGGAAATAGATCAGAGACACTTATCGTCATTGCTGCTCATCTATATTAAAATCTTTGATTTGTTATTAAAGGGATAGTTCCCCAAAAGATTCGAATTCTGTCATTGTTTACTCATTCTCATGTTCCAAACCTTTATGCCTTTCTTCTCCCCATGGAAAAGAAAAAAGAAAAGAATAAATATGTTATTAGAGACAGATAGTCTTAGTCACTAATCTCTTTCATTGCATCTTTTTTCCATGAAAGTGAATGGTGACTGAGGCTCTCATTCTGTCTAATGTATCATTTTGTGTTTTAGTTGTGTTCACACTGGTTTGGAAATGCTAATTTCTATCAAACAACAATAAATATTTTTTATGTGTAAAATTCAATCAATCAAAATATAACACTATGATCTTATATACAAAACTATGTAATTAAATGTATTATTAATTTTATTTGATATATTTAATGTCAGAAAATTACTTGAAATCACATGCTCACAAGTAAATAACCCATTATAAAAAAAAAATGTTTTGGAACACCGGCAAATAATATGATTTAATTTATTTGTGTTTCTGTTTACACTACATATCTCATGTTGTATTATTTGTTTACATTTCATAAACGACTAATAGACTGATAGCCTCAGTCACCATTCTTTTTCAGTGCATCTTTTTTTCTCTCCATACAATGATAGTGAATAGTGACTGAGGCTCTCATTCTGCCTAAAATCTCATTTTTTGTTCCACAGGAGAAAGTCATAGGGGTTTGGAAGTACATGACGGTGAGTGAATGATGTTCATTTCTGGCTGGACTATTCCTTTAAACTCATACTGTAGCATACTGTGGTTGCTTTGTTTACAATGGAAGCCATGTCAAGACAAGAGATACTGAACTAGGGTCTACCTAGAGTTGTTGTTTAAAAGGTGTATCAACCAAAATATAAGACTTTACTATGATCTTATTAACAAAAAATTAGTCATTCAATTTATTATGAATTATTTTTATTGGTATTTTTAATGTTAGAAAATTTCAACTTGAAATCACAGCATCATGCTGTTATTAACCTGTAAGTCAATAACCCATAAGGGTTCTGATGGTCCAGTAAAGTTTGGGAACCTTGCCCTATATCGTTTCATTATGTGTGATTTTATTAGAGTTTCTGTTTACAAATAATCATGTTGGATTATCTGTGTAACCCCAACAGCTGTGTCTGTAGGTCAGTACTACAAAACCCAATGTCCGGACTCCTAAAAATAACTTCATTCAAAGTCGAGGTGCAGGCCACTGCGTCTGTGAGTGCAGATGGTCTGAGTTTTCTTTGTGGCCAAGGTGTGTAATTGAATCGGGTAGACCTCTGGACAGCTTTGTTCCTCTCCTGTCCCTGGCGGTCCCGGCAGCCACACAGGAAGACACGTGTCAAACACTGAGACAAGGGAGCTCTCTCTGCACAGCCCACACAGGAGCAGGGGAACGGAGAGAGAGAAGAAAAGAGAAAAGGTGGAATTAATGCTGTAAGAATAAACATGGAAAAGAAACACAGGAGAAGTGGTTAGTTAAATAACAGAAAGGGAAAAGATGCTCTTGGGGAACATTCAAGACATACCCGAATTTTTTAAAAGTAAAGTCACAGCGTTGAAAAAAGGTTACAAAATGCTTGTGCAAAGAATCCTCTGCCATATTGTGGTTGTATAAACGTATTATTGACATTTATACACAAAATAGATAGAGGCCTTTAGAGAGGTGACATTTCACTGGGCGAGATGGCCACGAATACCAACAAACTGACTGAGCGAGATGGAGAAAGCACTTGCATTTTAGAGCTTTGCCCTTTTGTTGATAAGCAGGTGGAGGCTAAAGTGTTAGGGCGGCTCACTGAAAGGGCTGAGGTGGCTCTCGATCCCAGCAGGGTCCCCAAGGAGGGTTGTAGTTGATCGGGTGTCTGTCAGGGCTGGAGGTTGTTGTGCTATGTCCTGGGATCAATCTTCCTCTCTGACCCTAAGGGACTCTTAGAACTCTTAAGGACATTGGAAGTGAGAGATACACAGTAATCCCTGCATGTTCCCTGTCAGCCTGACAGTTGAGGCCCTTTCTTCTCTAAGTGTGTGTGTGTGTGTGTGTGTGTGTGTTTTGAAAATGTCCTACTAAAAATTGTGAAAATGTCCTACTAATATGGTGAAACGTGTGGAAAATTGACTTATGAGCACCTTTGAAATTCTCATAAATTGGCCTAATCATGTTTTGCTTTAAATTTAACAATGTCAACAGGTTTACAAAACAAAAAGTTTCTATTTGTTAACATCAGTTAATGCTTTAGGTATCATGAACAAACAATGATAATTTTTTTACAACATTAAATTATTAATCTTGGTTAATCTTAATTTGTCAAAATACTATTGTTCATTGTTTGTTAGTGTTAGTTCATAATGCATTAACTATTGTTAATTTATATGACTTTTGATGCAAAATAGATAAATAAATAAATAAATTACTGGGGTCATTCCGTGTCAACTCAACAAGAGGACTCTGGCTCAAAATGTATAATTTTTTTAGATATTTTTTTTTTTAACTAATGAAAAATAAACATTGGGTTACCATGAAATCCAAAATGTTAAATACCATATATTCATATTTACTGAGTAATCCATTATTTAGAGGGGTGTCAAAATGACAATTTTCGCCTAAATCTACAGGTTAGATATATTTATTAAGAATATTGAGGTATCTTTAATACTTTTGGAGCACTCCAACTTTGAAAAAACAGCATAAATAAGTGTTTTCCCCCCATTTTTGTACTCACACCATAGCCATATGATGTTTGTTGTTGTTGTTGTTGTTGTTGTTGTTGTTACCTGTAGTTTTGCTCCAAAATCATGGGTGAAAATATAATTTTGTTAACGAATACAACTAATTGTAAAGTGTTACCTAAAAATCCTCATCTTAGAATCAAAAACATTGGATTTATGAAAGGTCTTCACTAATGTAGCTTCTACGGTGTGTGTGTGTGTGTGTGTGTGTGTGTGTGTTAGAATGAAAAAGAGATGAAGTGGATGATGAGAGTCTGTGTATGTGATTGTGACTGTGTGTGTGTGTGTGAGTGTGTGTATGTGTGTGTATGTATACATGTTTATCCTACAAGGATAGTAAAACCTGAGATCACCTACCTTGTGGGGCCCAGCCAGCGGTCCCCACGAGGGAAATGGCTTAGTAAACATACTAAACATTGATTTTTTGAAAATGTAAAAATGCAAAAAGGTTTCTGTGAGGGTTAGGTTTAGGGGTAGGGTTAGGGTTAGGGGATAGAAATTATCATTAGATCTGTATAAAATACATAAAATGAATGGAAGTCTATGGAGTGTCCCCACAATGATATAAATGTGTGTGTGTATCAAGGCATTGGGACATGGTTTCTCAGGTACAATAGGCATGCTTTCATTGAAGTGGTCATCTGTAAGATGGATAAACTCATGTAATTTAGCTCAGTAGTGCTAAGAGCCCTCCAGCTCACTGGACTTGTTCCTCATTCTGCACTTAGAGAGCAAGCCAAACATCTCTGTGTCTTGTCTGTGCTGAAGCCACTCTCCTCCGCACAGCTCCATTCACAAATTAAACTCTCTGTTTGGCCTCATCTGCCCTCAATTTACTCCTTCTGCGACCTGTGACCTGTCAGTACAGCATTCCTTTCTTTATTACACAAAACACTATATTGTTTTCCAATGAAAAGGTGCATAAATAGACTTGAATATTTGCTAGCCTACTTGAGTGGAACCAACTTTGTTATTGTAAATCAAAGGTAGGGGAGCAAAGTTGCTGGATGGGAAGTGTCTTTGTATTGTGTTTAGGGGATGGCATTTGTGTTAGTATGTGGGCCGTAGCCGAGATTTAAGGAGGCAGTAATGTATTTTTAGTGCATGTTTGTGTCTCCATGTCTGCATTTATGCATGTATATATTAAAAGACAGGGGGCACTATATACTTCTCTACCTAACTTAGGGCTCCCAGGGCACCTTTTAACTTAGGCACAGTGCAGCTTTCATTCTTTAGCTCTCTTTCTTTACTTATCCCCACTTTTTTAGATTATTTCCATCTGTGCCTGTTTCCTCTGGCTGATGGAGGTGAGGAGAGCATGCATATGTGTGTGTTAAGGGTAAATCGTGTTCATCCTTTCTCTCCCGCAAAAGATTTATGGGGGCTTGGGCCTTTTCTAAATATTTGGCTTTCCCCCTGTATGGGTAGAGAATGCTGGGGGGGGGGGGGGGGGCTGCTGTTGACCTAATGAGAGGGATGAGGTGAAGAAAGGGGAAGAGTGAGAGGGATAATATATGGGACATATTAGAGGAAATAGATCAGAGACACTTGTCATCTTTGCTGCTCATCTGTATTTAAATCTTTGCTTTGATATTAAAAGGACAGTTCCCCCAAAAATTTGAATTCTGTCATCATGGAGGGGGGCAGTTAAAGAACACTGGCTGATGGTGTCCTGAAAATATATGCTACCTACCATGCTACCTATCAGGATGTGCTACCTACGCTATATTCGCACTGTTTTGGGGTTGGGGTTAGGGTTTGGGGTAGGGTTAGGGCTTAGTACAGCCTCACACCATATCACACTATCTGATAGTTATGCTGGTAGCACTTCCTGATTGGTTAGATAGGATAAATATTATCTGCCTGACAGGATATGCAGTGGTGGCTTGGTGGATAAGGCTCTGGGTTACTGACCAGAAGGTCAGGGGTTCAAGCCCCAACACCACCATGATGCCACTGTTGGGCCCTTGAGCAAGGCCCTTGACCCCATCTGCTCCAGGGGTGCCGTATCATGGCTGACCCTGTGTTCTAACCCCAGCTTAGCTGGGATATGCAAAAACTACTGCATTTCTACTCTGCACAATGACAATAAAGTTGAATCTAAAATGTGCTTCCTAGGTTTTTAACACATTTCATGCTGTTGTAGTACATACCGACAAGTTCTCACGTGCCTCCCAACATGTGATACCCATGTTTAAACTTTACACATCACTGTTTTTACTGCTGGTAGCACATCCTGAGCAGGTAGCACAGATTGTCAGAACACTGGCCCAGTTTAAGAACACTGGCTGATGGTGTCTGTGTGTGTGTGTGTGTGTGTGTGTGTGTGTACATGTTCTCCTTTACATAGTAATCTAAACTTCCTCAGAATTTTAAGTTATTTCTAAATCTTTCTAGAATTCAAAGTAATTCTAGACTATGAAAGGAATATTCCAGGATCAATACAAGTTAAGCTCAATCGACAGCATTTGTCTCATAGTATTCATTACCAAATTTCGACTCGTCCCTCGTTTATTTTTATTTTCTTAAAGCAAAAATTACAGTGAGGCACTTACAATGAAAGTGAAAGGGGCAGTCCATAAACACTTAATATACACACTGTTTCAGTATAGCCACAAGACATTAACATTTTATGTGTTAACCGGTTAACCCTGTAAGCGATTTTATCACACTAAAATAATCTAGATCAGAGGTTAAAAATTTTTAACATGTATAATGTTTCCATGTTGTGGCTATACTTTATTTTTTTAAAAAACAGTGTGTATTTTACTGTTAATGAACCGGCCCCATTGACTTCCATTGTACATGCTTTAACTGCGATTTCTCCTTAAATGAGGGACGAGTCGAAATTGTTACCTGTGGTAATCTACACCATGCTTCAAATGCTTTCGAATGAGCTGAACTTGTATTGAACCCGGAATATTAATTTAAGAAAAGACACCACGCAGAGACAAGTATGTATTGACGGAATGTGAGGGATATATAATATTCAACAGAATGTTCATGCTATAATCCCATCCTCTCTTTCAACCAGGGCAGACGCCATTCTGTATTTAATGTCAACATACAATGACGTTCACAACCCATTTACTTTTGTAATGCCATGTATTTCTGATTGATTGGATCATGAAAAGTTGTCTCTAAATAAGAGGTGGTCGGAGTGCAGGGGTTGAAAAAAAAATATTATAAACATTGTTATTATTGAAAAATAAGTGGGCTTGGTGACATCACCAAAAGTTGTTTCAGAGGTGGAGAAGTTAGTACATTTTAATAAAAGATTCAAAGGCAATTAATTTCTATGACAGTAGGCTACGACACAGACTCTATTTCTATTGCTTATAGACTCACCTTTCGTTCATGTCAATGAAATATCCTTCTTTAAAGTCTATTGCTGTCTATCGACACTTATTGACAGTTCTCATGTTCAGGTAAATCAGATGGGAGGCAGGTGTTTTGCCATTATTTGTGTGTCCACTGCAAAATATTGAAGGTAAAGATTATATGGATTCTATGCTTTCTGAGTTTATAGATTTGGGTCAGTTTGTCATGTAATTTTAGTAGCACAGGGTGAGAGCCATGGGAATGTTGAAGTCAGAGTCAACTCCCTATTGTTTGGAATTTTGTCTGTGAAAAATTGGGAGCAAATTTCCAGGACTATTTCCAGTGGCAATAAATATTACATAATTCAAGGTTTGGTTTGAGCTCTGATTCTGTGTTTTTCTGTTTTTGATCTGTAGCGACTGGCCTTGGAGATGACAAAGAATGTCATGGGACAAAAAATGAGAGGGGGGGGGGGGACATTGCATTTGTTTTCTTTTGCTTTTTCTCCCACAGACTCAATTACACTCACTTAAACAAGTTTAAGCAGTGGACTGTGGAGGTAACTCTATTGTCCAAGCAAATTATTTATAGTGGTTATTTAAACATAAACATGATTCCAAAAACTCTGTTGATAATGTTAACTAAATCTTTTTTCTTGCTCTTTCACTCTGTTTAAGTATGTGGTGTTTGGGAGTAATTGTGAAGCCTCTTCCGCTATTCTGAGTGGAAACACGGTGTCATATTACTACACTATTCTCTGATGCTCAGCTTATGGCGGAGAGAGAGAAGGTCCTAAAACATAAAGATCATTCAAATCACTAATGCTGGGTTTCACTAGAAAACCCTAACTACTTCTGCCTTATATTAGCATCTTGTAGGGGTTCCAAGGGAAAAAGGGGGAGGGAGAGTGAGAAGTTGTTTGTGGGAGAGCAGCACTGTTAAAACAACATTAGCATGACGAGAGAAAGGAACTTGTAGAAGTTTGGACTCCTGTTCTCTGGCTGGAATGCACAGCAGTGGCATTTACAAATTCATGGCGATTTATGGATGCTGACTTCCCCCTTCATTCTCGTTTTCTCTCTCTAAAACGTCTAAGCCTGTGAAGGCGAGGGATTACAAGAGTACCCCCCCCCACACACACACCTGTTGTGTCAATATCAAATTGAAAGAGAGAAAGACTAAATCTGAGTAGACAACTGACAGTGACAATCTGTTAATGTATGTGGATCTTGATGAGTATTAAGGCAACTATAGTAATTGTCCTCCTGTTATTTAATGTGAAAAAGAGAGAGTACAGTTGCTCTGAAGATTTACCTCCCTTTTGTTCCACAGTTGCCTCTGTGAGTAATGGAACTAATTTATTACACAATAATTTAGCCATAAAATGATATCAAACCATCGAAATTGGTATTATAACTCAGTGTGGCTTTGACAAGTGTATTCCCTGTTGCTCAATGAAAGTCTGCTGGAATCTGTCTACTTGGCAGTTCACTTTTTAAGTGTGTGAGTGTTTGAGGGGAAGAGTAAGACTTGGATGTAGATGAGACTCAAGCTGTGTGGCGTATATGAGGATGCAGAGGGATGAATGGAGACAGAAATTGCATTCTTTCACTGAGCCGTGATACAAGAGGGTAGAGGGTAAGAGGAAAGAAGGGAGTTGGATTGGCAATTCTCTGCCTGGAAACCACTTGTCAATATAATATAATATAATATAATATAATATAATATAATATAAATGGGTCATTTATAAGGTTGTCAGAGATTTACTTTAAAAACATATCAGATTCATAGAAATTTAATATTTGTGTCCATGTTGGTTTCATACAATTTAGATTTTTTTTTTTTCCCTCTAAGCATTTTCTACAAGAGCACTGATGACTTCAAACCATGACTTTAAAAGTAAAATGCTTTCCTAGCTGAAAATTCATGAAAAAAAAAAAAAATAAAAAAATAAAAAATGTTAAGAAAGTTTTCAAA
Organism: Myxocyprinus asiaticus; assembly: GCF_019703515.2. Classification (NCBI taxonomy): domain Eukaryota; kingdom Metazoa; phylum Chordata; class Actinopteri; order Cypriniformes; family Catostomidae; genus Myxocyprinus; species Myxocyprinus asiaticus. The sequence continues at coordinate 30,629,313 of NC_059376.1, read as the reverse complement.
TATCAAGATATTTTCTTAAGGTACTCCATTTGACCTGAACAAAATGTGCCTTTTTATAAAAATGTCAATATATATATATATATATATATATATATATATATATATATATATATATATATATATATAAACCCCAATTCCAAAAATGTTGGGACAATATGAAAAATGCTAATAAAACAAAAAGGAGTGATTTGTAAATGATATTCACCCTTTACTATATTGAAAGCATTACATCAGCATTTTACCTTTTTTTTTTTTTTTTTTTTTTTGGAAAATGTACAGTAATTTAAAATCAGATGATTGCAACACGCTCCAAAAAAGTTGAAACAGGGGCAATTTAAGACTAATAACGATATGACGAGTTGAAATAACAAGGCGATGTGAAACAGGAATTGTTAAACAGGTGAGGCAATTTTGTCATAATACTGTATAAGGAGCCTCCAAAAACAGCCTAGTCCTTCAAGAGCAAGGATCGTTCAAGACTTGTCAATTTGCCAACAGATGATTAAGCAAAAAATCCAGCACTTTGAGAACAGTGTTCCCCAAAGACAAATTGGAAGGATTTGCATTTCACCATCTACAGTGCCAGGGTTGGGGAGTAACGGAATGCATGTAATGGAATTACGTATTTAAAATATAAGTAACTGTATTGCACTACAGTTACAATTTAAATCATTGGTAATTAGAATACAGTTACATTCAAAAAGTATTTTGATTACTGAAGAGATTACTTTGCATTTTATTGTCATTTGATTCATTTAACGTTTAGTCCTTTCAGATGGAAAACATTTATACATATAAATGATGCAATCCAAAGTGCATTTAAACAGCAATGAAACACTTTCTTATGATGTGTTACATTCATACGAGCAGACAGAGAAGTAAGTTTGAAGTAAGTTTGGAGCAGAAGACATAGAAATAAACCTTGTGTAAATTGTCAGCTTTACGCTAAGCTAAAATGCTATTTCTAGCCATTTTACATGCACGTTACCAGGCACGATAATATATTTTTATCAAGAAAAATCACGTTGGATCATAATTTCTATTTTTCTAGTAAGACCTTTGATATTAGGGCAAAAATCTTATTCTTGAAAATAATTTTTGTATTGTTTTCCTGTAAAAATATCTAAAAATCCAATTTTATTTATCTTGATTTAGAAAGAACACTGCATAAGATATTTAAGTTTTTCAGAGAATGTATTTTTAACGTGTATTTTGTCTTACTGTGCTGGCAGAGTTTTTATAGTCAAAACAAGTGAAAAAATCTGCCAGTGCTGAAGAAGTAATCCAAAGTATTTAGAATACGTTACTGACCTTGAGTAATCTAACGGAATACGCTACATATTACATTTTACAGCATGTATTCTGTAATCTGTAGTGGAATACATTTCAAAAGTAACCCTCCCAACCCTGTACAGTGCACAATATAGTTAAAAGATTCAAGGAATCTGGTCAAATCTCGGTGCGTAAAGGGCAAGACGAAAAACATTTCTGAATGCATGTGATCTCTGATCCCTCAGACGTCACTATCTTAAAAAACAGCATTCATCTGTAATGGATATCATGAACATGGGCTTGGGATAACTTTAGTAAACCTTTGTTAGTCAACACCATTTGCCGCTGCATCCACAGATGCAAGTTAAGACTTTACTATTCAAAGCAGAAGCCCTACATCAACACTGTCCAGAAGTGCTGCCAAATTATCTGGGCTCAGTCTCATCTTAGATGGAAAGTAGATCAGTGGAACTGTGTTTTTTGGTCTGAAGAGTCCACATTTCAAAAAGTTTTTGAAAAACAAAGCCGTCATGTTATTCGGGTCAAAGAGGAAAAAGGCCATCCAAGCTGTTATTAGCGTCAGGTCCATAAGCCAGTGTCTGTATGGGCCAGGGGTGTGTCAGTGCCCATGGCATGATTAACTCGCACATCTGTGAGAACACCATGAATGCAAACAGATATGTACAAATTTTGGAGCAACATATATTGCCATCCAGTACCGTCTTTTCCAAGGACGTCCCTGCATTTTCCAGCAGGACAACTTCAAACCACATACTGCCTGGATTTCAAGTGCATGGCTGTGTAAGTAGAGAGTGTGGGCGCTAGATTGGCCAATTAAAAATGCGTGGCTCATTATGAAGCACACCATACAGCAACGAAGACCCTGTACAATTGTGCAGCTAAAGACCTACATAATGGATGAATGGGGGAAAATTCCACTTTCTAAACTTAAACTTGTGTCTTCAGAGCCCAAATGCTTAATAAATGTAGAATAAATGGTGATGTTTCACAGTGGTAAACACTCGACTGTCCCAACTTTTTTGGAGTGTGTTGTAATCATCTGATTTGAAATTACTGTACATAAAAAAAAAAAAAAAAAAAAATGAAATTCACAGAGTAAAACATCATATAATGTTTAGTTGTAGTGCTTTCAATATAGCAAAGGGTGAATATAATTTACAAATCACTTCTTTTTGTTTTTATTAGCATTTCTCTTACTGTCCCAACTTTTTCGGAATTGGAATATATATATATATATATATTTAAACTTCACACATGATGTGATGATGAGGGTCTAAAGGGGTTTTGGTTTGTAGCAACAGAATGGCTAGCTACATGTTGGTTACACACCCTGACTTTGATTTAATGGACAATAAATTTTTTTTTTTTTTTTAAATATTTTTAAACTAAAATTGTATAACTACTTATTTTTAAGGAATAATTATAAAATATTATTCCAAACTACATGTGCCAATATTTTTTGTTCAGCAAGAATTTCAGCTTTTAATTAGACTTTAATTCAGTTTTAATTTTTATTTATTTTTTTTTTTATTTTTTTTTTCACTGTCTCCGGATAGTTACAGAACCGTTTTACAAAACAGATTTTTTTTTTTTTACAAAAATTTGTAAAAAAAAAAAAATTTGTTTAACCATTGACACACAACACTTAGTTTACTCGTTTAAACCAATAATAGTTATAAACATAGATAACTAATATTGGCATTATATTCATTAATTTCTGTTATAGCTTAATTTCCTGTACAGCTGCTTTGAAACAACGTCTATTGTGAAAAGTGCTATAAAAATAAATTTTACTTGACTTGATTAACTCCCAAAAAGATATCAAAATGTCTTTGAGGGTTAGGTTTAGGGGTAGGGTTAGGGTTAGGGGATAGAATCTATAGTTCGTACAGTAAAAAATCATTGTTTATGGAGAGTCCTCATAAGGATAGCTGCACCAACGTGTGTGTGTGTGTGTGTGTGTGTGTGTGTGTGTGTGTGTGTGTGTGTGTGAAATGCATTTTTTATGTATTTTTGAATAACTTAATAGATCAAAAAAAAAATTGTTGCATCACGTCATTGTCCCATATAGGAATGCTTTTAAATTAGATAACAAAATACCAAACTGTATTTTTTTTAACTATTTAAAAAATTACATTTGTTAAATTATACAATATAGAACTATATATTAAAACAAATAGACTATTTAAAATTAAGATATTTGGACACTTTCTGCTTGTCAAACTTGTCCGAACTTGTCCACAGTTGTCATGAACTACAACTTACTGTAGGACACCTGTGATACAGGAACTGACATCATGCATCCAATAAAAATGACTTTGAGACCAATTGGTTAAAGGTAATTACAAAAATGGTAAGAAAATGTCTAGCTTCATTCCTTTGCAAATACCACTTGATTTTTTATGATCTAATGCAATGTCATTCATACAAGCATATGTGCGGCTTAAGTGTCCAAACAATTTTTGGGGCCATTGCACCTGTACTCCGTTCTCATCTGAGGACGGCCATTGAAACAAAATTAGCCAATGTTTCTGTCAAGGTATGCTTGTTTACATGTTAAAAATTAAAACCTGCAATTAAACAAAATAATGTGTTGTTTTGATGTTCTTTTTGCATTGCGGTTATGTTTGACTGGGGTTAATGAGAAAGAGAGGGGCACTCATCACCCTACACCCCCTCTTTGAACTAAGCGTGTTCTCACCCACCCCGAACACAGATCTAATTGGGGGCAATCACTCAGATAAAAAGGCTCAGGAACAGTACGTCTAGGCCCTACACACACACTCTCTCTTTTTTTTTTTTTTTTTTGCTCTCTCAGTCTCTCTCCCTCTCTCTCTCTCTTTCTCTCCCTTGTCCTCTGTTTGTTAGCCCTCACATAAAATGACATGTCCTTCTTTCATTTCTACACTGAGTGATCCAATCAGCTGGCTTTTGTGTGGGAGAATGAGAAGAGGCAGAGAGAAAGAAGAAGATATGGAGAGAGGAAGAGAGATCTTTAGAAAACCCCACAGGTTTTCTAAAGATGTTCTCTTTCACTCTGTCTCTTTCTTCAGTGTTAAAGGTGAAGTATATATTTTGTAATTTTTAAATACTTTCTCCTATCCCAGTTTAATGTTCAGAGGCAAACAATAAGTAAGCCATTTTTAGGTTGATTGGATGGAAACACAGCGGCTCTTTTTTTTTTTTTTCATTTTCAAAACATTGCTGTGTTTGTTTGAGTGGCTCAACATGTAAACTTCTGGTTCAGCCAATGGTGTGAATTTAGGGTGGGACTAACTGTTTAACAGAGCGCAACAGTCTGCTTCTGTAAAAAAAATAAATAAATAAATAAATAATTTTCGGAGTGGCTATTTGCACCTTGGTGTAAATAGCATCTGCCACTCAGTGCAGCTATTTCCACCTCAATAGTCTGGTGAAACCACAGGAATATACAACAAACTAGACAATAGGTGTCGCTGCAGTGGCATGGGGTGAAAAAACAGTGTGTAAATTTGTACTGTTGTCCTAGCGACCCCGGTTCGATTCCGCCTTTTGTCCCACTCTTTTGCCCCTCTGATTTCCTGTTTCTACTCTTAATATTTCCTTTAATGCTACTTAAAATAATAGATACAAATTAATATAAATGTTGATTTCATCACATTGATTTGGTCACTGTGAATGTCGGAGAGTGCAGAGAAGGGTTTGATCTGAAGGGCGTGGTCTGTTTATTGCACTTGTTCCCATGGCTCGACATTGCATCACTGTATTATTATAGTAATATTGTAGTAACCATGTTTTTTTGGCAGAAATCATAGTTTTAATGCAATTAACCATGTGTTACTACAGTAATATGGTGGTAATATAGTAACCATGGTTAATTTTGTGGTTACTGTAAATTTGCAGCAAAATACCATGATGAATGGTTACTGAAGTTAAGGTTAGGGTTAGGTTAGGGTTAGGTTTATGGGTTAATATAGTGTGTCTGTGGGACTCTAAATAAACACAATAAACACACTGCAGTGATGCCCATATACTGTATGTTATCTGACACCATTTGCACCAAGGTGCATTTAGAATCTACCATTATTTGCACCAGGGTTTTCCATGGGGAACTGATTGTTAACAATAACTTAAAAATCTTTAAATATAGACTTACCGTGAGCTAAGAGGTTGTTAATAAAAAAAAAAATAATGTTTTTAAATCACGTTTAATAGAGAAATTTTTTGTGAAGAACTTCACTACACATGATCCTGGACAATCCATCAATCGGAGAATGTTGGCAAACAAACCAAGGCAAAAAAGCCCAGTAGCGACCGTCCACTTCTATGAAGCATTGTGAATGTTGCAATCGAATCGGCCTTCCTACACTCCAAAACTACTTATATATTTGTATATATCTGAATATTTTGCAATATGCTTTACATTTATTGACCCTATACTTATAATTAACAACTTTAAACCAATAGTTTGAGCTTTTTCTATTGTTTTTATTCAAGTATGTCAATCACAATGCTTTAGGTGATTGTAGTTAATTCCTTCATTAAAGATGTTAAGTGCACTAAGGTCAGAAATTAAGGGGGACATGAGGCAAAAATGCCCTTGAAGTTCAAAATGTCCCTGTGTGTGTGTGTGTGTGTGTGTGTGTGTGTGTGTATGTGTGTGTGAGTGTTTAAAAAATAACATCCGATATGGTTTTTAATATTCTATTCTAAGCCTAGTTAAAAACATTATCATATTAAATATCTCAGTCTGATTATTCAGATTATGAACTTATGTTAATTGGTTGAACTGATGTATCTGAATAAAATAATTATAATAAAATGTTCATATATGTAATAAACAAAATAGCCTTCATAAATATAAAAAAATACCCCTGAAAATCAAATCCAGGGGGGCAATTATTGCCTTTTTATGGTAAAGTTAATTTCTGACACTGAAGTACTCAGTCTTGTAGCCTACCTTGTCCAATTTTCAAAAACTTTTGTGTTTCAAATCAAAGTTTGTAATGTTGTGATTCACCTTGGAGCTGGTTGGTTTGGTTTATGGCTTAGACCTCTGTTATTAAGAATTTTATGAAATCCCTATGAGAAAAAAGGGAAAAATACTTTTTTTTCCAGGTGGCTGACTGCTGAAAAGGTGGGTAGGCACTGCTGTGCACTATAGGATAATGGCAGATGGGGGCGTGGCAGAAGAGGCAGGATGAGTTTGGAGAAAACCTGTTTGGAAACAATATTATTTGTCAATTCCTTTTGGTGGTGCTAGTGGTGCAGAAATGGCTTATTTCACCTTTAAGTCACAATTAATGCTGTAAATTTAACAATAACAACACCTCAGATATGTGTGGAGCAGGTGCATGTTGTTCCAGAGGAAGTAGACTGTGGTGAAGAGGCCTGTTCATGATTGCCACATGGGCTTCAGAAAAGAGAGAGTCTGTTGATTTGGAAATGGTACAAAATGAAATATGCACAATGATTGCGAAGCTCTTTAACTGAAGAGCCACAGCCACCCGCACTCTGACGTTGCCCCCCTCTTGGAATCTCTTAGAGGGTGATAGTGTTGAAGTCAGCGTTGAGTTACGGATGGTACTGTTGGATGAAGAGGATGGTTGGAGGCTAATAGGGTGGAGCAGGCTGACTATTCAGAGAGCCAACCCCACTTAGCTCCTTTACTCCTCTCTCTCCCTTTCTCTCCTTTCTATGTTACCATGTAGACTTTTGCTTTGCCACTCTATGGCCCAATTAAAAATGTCTTACTGCAGTGTTTAAATAAAAATTGAGCATTGGATATCTGTTTTAATTCTGAAAATCTATTGGCAATGTTAAAGATTTAAATAATGATTTAATAAAAAAAAATAAAAAAAATACAAAAATAAATAAAAAAAAGATATATATATATATATATATAAAAGGTCATGTAATATGAGGTGACGTAATGTAAAAAAAGGGTGATGTAGTGATGTAATTACTATTAGAGTACTTTCTCCAATGCCACCTTAATGTGAGCTGTTCATAGGTTGATTTCCTTGAAAACATGCAGCATGATCAACTCAACATGTTGTTACCAAATTTTCCAGTTCCCTGACATCGACTCCATTTACCTTCAAGCGCCATCTCCCATCAGACATCTTTACATCAAATACGTTTACTATTTCCTGTGATGTGTTGCACCAGCAGTGTCAGAGACATGGGTTCTTGTTCGAGCTCAATTCTGAGGTTCTGTTTTCCCTCTAACATTTTTACTTGACTGACAGTGAAGTTTGGGTTAGGGCAGTGGGTCATTCCTGGGATTCGGTAATATTTCAGTCCCTCAGACCTTATGAAGTGATGGTTCACTAAAATGAAATGTTGAAAGCTTTTTACAAGATGTTGATATGTCCATTATAATGATTTAAAAGAAGTATTGTATAAAAATAATCTTTATCATAAAAAATGTCTTCTTTCTATCTTAAAACAAGCAATGTGTCCTGTCCCTGAGGCACTTCACAGAATTTGCACCTGGAAAAAAAAAAAAAAAGTGCACACTGTCTATAATGTTTGTCATTAATGTAAATATTTATTTGTGTTACTTTGCTGAGAAAGATATCCCCCCCCCCCCCCCAAAAAAAATCATGATTTAAAAAAAATATATTTCCTCAGTCTGAACTCAACCCCATCACACCAACTATTTTCAGCCCATAAAAATTGTAGTTCCGCCCATATGTGATATTATTAATCAGAAGTGACATCATCAGCTGTCTTCAACAGCGTGGTACAAAAACAGGTAAGAAATATCATAATCTGTATTCATATTTTGAAGTGTATTATAGTAAGATGTGAATGATCAAGCTCAACAACTCAACCCCATCACATGAAATTAAGATATTAAATCAGTACTTTTCAATATGATATTTTAATCCAGTGGCCATTTCGAGCAAAAATCCACAACTCCGTCACACTCAACCCTGTCAAATTTCTTCACTGTAAACCTGTTACAGGGTTGAGTTATTCAGTACATTTATGAATATTGTAACAAAAATATGGAATAGTCAATGTATTACATATTACAAATTCTATATATTTACTTGAATGAAACGGTGTTATAAATATGCGGGTGCAAGTTGCCTAGTGGTTGGAGAGTTGTGATGGGGTTGAGACAAGAGTGATAATATTTGATAATTAAAATGGGAACACAATTCAAAATCAATATATTGTTTGCTGGGCACATCCTGACATGTTAAAGGCTAGCTCAAAAAAATTGGGGTTTTAGTTAAATATCTGAATTTAATAACTTTTTATAAAAATCAATGAGGCCACAGACACACAATTTGACTTTTTGTAGCTTTATCACATAAAAATAAGAAAACGGTCATAAATTGTATATTTGTAGTCATTAAATTTGTATGAGGGACACATAAGCAGCAGGTAGATGCTTATTTTATAACAAGTTTTGTGTAGAATCATTTTCAAACCACTTCCATTATGTCCGTGCTGGGGTTGAGAAAAAAGGTGTCCAAATTAAAAAACAAACAAACAAAAAAACAAAACAAATAGGAAATAATAAAAGGGATTTGATGTCTGATGTGGAAAAATATGTTTGTTTTTTTTTTGGAGGTTTAATATGTGCCTAATGTTTTGGAGTATTCAGACAATTAATCAAATGTAGTTGAAAAAATAAATTCAAGTTTGAATATTACCGAATCCCAGGAATGACCCGCGTATGGTTAATAAAATATGCATTCCTGTTAAATGTATTAAATAATTTACAACTAAAACCAACCTTGCTTTCCAACTTGGTTTTAGAGCCACTCTGTTGACATTTCACCCAGAAACCAAAGCTCACACATGCCCATACATTCAACAACACTTCCACCTTCGGCCACTGGGGGCAGTAGTTCTAATTTCGGTGAGCACAGAGCAATTTCAACTGAAGGACCTTTTGACCTACTGACACCAAATTTACAGTAAGATCAGTTGGAGCTTTTAACTGCATTCAACAAATCGTTTGTCTGAGTGGCTCGACATAGATAGCAACATTGGCTCAACCAATGGCTTAAGTTTGTTTTGGAACTATCTGTTTGACTTGAACAATGTCAGACAAAGAGTGTTTGGGAAACTTTTTTGAACACAGTCATTATTCTGTAATGCCGTTTGGTAATAGCACAGAAATTACACTTTGCACCATTCATGAGACATAAATAGGCAAAATACTGCAGAGAAAATGAGGTAAAACACTAACTATTGTAGATACAGAAGCTTTAAAAAATTTGCTTTGGTGTTTTGTGACATTTTACATCACTCAGCTGATCAAATATTGTACTGAGGTAATGAATCCAAGTCAAAGTGTTCTGAATTATCATGTTACATAAAACATGAGAGCTGTACCCGTGGCACTCAGTTTCAGAGCATGAGCATGTGTGTGCGTCTGTGAGCGCACTAGCGCTCCAGTATCCTCTACAGAACAATCGTGTTACACCTCTCCAGTATCAATTAAAACCAACAGTCCACTCGGCACTCATCTTCTGCTTCTGTTTATCCATCTCTCTCTCTCTCTCTCTCTCTCTCTCTCTCTCTCTCTCCCAGCCAGTGAAAACATTAACATAAGTAAAGCTCTCTCCAGGACCGGCCTCTCTGTAGCCGTGTATGCTCCAGAGACACAGGGGAAAACATCATGGTCCAGGAGAGTAGCTAATGAGTAAGCGTCGGTGAGCCAGGAGCTGATGGGTAAAGCCACACGGCCCTGCCGATGGGAGAGGACTAGTGTAATTGTTCAGCCTCTTGTCTCTGTTGATACAGGCTCTTCAGAAAGCATGTGATTTAGCTAAAAGCCATCTCCAGGCCAAGTAATTAGAGACACCATTTAGGCCTGGCATTAGCCTGATCCGCTGTTATCGACTCGCACAAAGGACACACATGCACACACACTCTTTACTACCAATTTAACACCACGCAGTGGGTGTTATTCAAGCTATTTGTGGTGAGATTTGTCACCTGGTGTGACAGAGAGAGTAAGTCAGTGGACTTGTGTGTATGTGTGCTTGGGCACGTGTTTCTTAATATGTTTTCACTCTCTGAGCAGGGTGTGTATTGATGTGTTTAAACACTAAGATCACTGTATGTCCTCAGACAGAGGCTGTACACTTGACAGACTGAAGTATTTTGTGTGTGTGTGTGTGTGTGTGTGTGTGTAAGGGGTGTTTGTCTGTGCGTATTGCTGGGTTCACACTCTAACAGCGGTGGGTCAGTGTGGCAATTAAACCCATTCAAAATGTGACTCAACAGCCAAAAGAATACACACACACACACACACACGCACACACTACTTCATGCAAACACATCGAAGTCATCTCTTTCCCATCTTTAAAAGGATAATTCACCCAAAAATGAAAATTCTTTCATCATATACTCACTCTCATGCATCGCTACAAAACACTTTTTGGAACCGATTTTTTAACCATGCAGCTCTGACAGAATGAGTTGATGAGTTTGTGATTCACAGAAACCTCAAAAGTCATTCTGAATGTGTACCTGAGAAAAGTAACAAAAATCAGGATTTGTGAAAGTTGGACAGCAGCCAAAAAGTTAAAGTCAAACCCTAACTCTTAGCATGTCTTTAATAGTTAATAAAAACAACCTCCAAGAATAGCATTCTCAGGGTGGGCTCTGTTGAGATGAAAAAGAGAAATGTGATAGAATTTACTGGAACCGAGTGATGGGCTGAAGGAGGAAGAAACAGAGAAATTGAGAAAGGAGCGTTTGTGGAGAGTTAAAGTTAAAAAGATCAGGATGCCCCTTGTGGCACCTCTCTCCTTCTCTGCCATACTCTTTATGGGTTACCCGATTCCCTGACAGTTTGTTTTAAATTTGACCATGCAGATGTTTCTCTGGGTGACTGACGTTTATAGTTTAGAAAAGATTATATCAGTTTCCCACAGATTGTGTTACTGTATTTAAAAAAGAACCAACCATAGAGAGAGAGAGGGAGAGAGAGAGAGAGAGAGAGAGAGAGAGAGAGAGAGAGAGAGAGAGAGAGAGAGAGTCAGGAAAACTGTACTGGAAGTGGAGTGAAGTTCAGGGGAGCCAGGTTTGGCTTATAGCATTAGACACAGATTCTTTCTGATTTCAAAGGACAACATAAGCATCAAATTTGAGGATATTAGTTTTTGATAGGCAGCTGGGGCAAAGAACTTGGAGGGAAAAACACACTGTTCCCATTACTGACTTCAGCTTCCATTCTAGCCTGCCAGAGAACAACATACACATTGGGACTTTGCTTCTGACAGTGATCTCCCTTTTACTCCCATAACAGTATCTTTAGATCTCAATCTGTTTTTCTCTGTATTCCTATTTCTATCTCTAAATATCTTTCCTCCTTCTTCTGTTTAATTATCTTTCTCTCCATATCTGTCTTTCAAGACAGATCAGTTTGTGTGTTAAATCTTTACATGGTTTACATACTGTTGTACTTAAGTTGCTTAGCCGGATAATGGAAAAATTACACAGTCCATAGAAGCAAGCCTCTGAAATTTCATAAACATTTAGAGTATTCATGTTCCATTTCCTAAATAGCGTCTTATGCCACTTGGCAGGGGTATTAGGGGGCTCAAAATGACATAGGGTTATGAAAATGGGTCGAGTGGGCTAAACAGCACATATGAAACCACCAATATAAGGAGAAAAACAGAACAAGGGATATTAGGTGGATAATAATGGAGACTTGAAAGGGGTTGTTAGCGAAAATGAAGAAAAACTTCACTGCTGCTGTCAGAAAGCATTTTCCACTGTTACTCTGTCAGGTTGAAATTAAAAGGTAATTCATCCTGTGGCTGCACTTAATCAAACCCCATCGACACCAAGCCTTTCTTTTCCTTTTGAAAACAAGCAGAAAAACAACGGAACAACAACTGACTGATCAAAAAAATGGATGGCACCAACTTGCTGGATGAACCACGATCTGCATATATCAGTTGATGTAGTAGAAAAATTATTTAGAAAAAATCAATGATATTTTTTTGTTGTGGTACTGATTATCCAAGTCATACATTTTAGAAAATTCAGGAGTTATCAGCGAACAGAACAATGGGTCTCAAAACATTTAAATTCTAATTTCCATCAAAGTGAATATTTAAATATTTTATATAATATTTTATATTTAAATGAGTAATATTTAAATGATCTACATTATTATAAATTAAGCATAACTGTGAATTAAGTTTAATTGTGCTTCATTCATTATATGCACATTTTGTTAAAGATTTCTCAATTCAGTCTGTTGGAAATTTGTAAAAATTGAAATGTGTTAATCTTCAAATATAGATTTTTTATTCTAAGTGCATACAACAGATTAAAGCGATAGTTTACCTAGAAATTAAACATTTGTCATTACTTACTCATCCTCATGTCACAACCAAACCCATATAACTTTCCATCCTCCATTGAACATAAAATTAGATGTTAGGCACAATGTTAGGGACTAACAGTTACCATTTACTTTCATTGAATAGAAGAAAAAAAGTTGCAATGAAAGTGAATGGTGACTGAGTGAATAGTGACTAAAGTGACTGAGTGAACATTCTATTTAACATCACCTTTGATAATCCCTGAATCTCCTGAATGATGACCGTATTTTCTTTTTAGGTGAACTGTCCAGATTAAACCGTTTGGAATTGACTCAGGATTTTTCCCACACCACTGAGGGTGACTAACCCATCCTGGTATAAAATCCTGTGGTTACAGGGCCTCTAGAGCTAGTAGGTTGGGCACAGTTTCCAATATTGTATACTGTACATCTCACCCCACTAAGAGCCTGAAACTGCTTCACACTTGAGCCACAATGGCAGCTGTGTAACCTGGGCTCATATCTGTTAGTCAGCTCAAATAAAACTTTGACACTATCCCACACCCTCCCTCTGTAACTGTCAAAGACAACACATGCTGTCTTTGACAGGCGTTTACCCTTTTAGTTCGGGGTGACTTTGTAAACATTATTCTAAGATATCTCACCCTCTGAATTTTCAGAACAAATTGAGTTCCACTCTGTTGCAGATCTGGTGCAGATACACGCAAATTAAGTTAAAGAAAATTAGATTACGTTCAGTTACATCATGCGTTAAGTTAATGCTTTAAAGTGCTTAGTTACTGACTGTTTCTTTTCCCTGTCTGGCTCTCCTCTTGCCTTGAAAAATAACAACCGTTAAGCGCCTTAACCAGAGAGGCTGGAGATATCTGATCTGTTTCTGATACTATCTATCTATCGGTCTATCTGTCTGTCTGTGTCTGTCTGTCCATCTGTCCGTTTATCTATCTCACATTCTTTTTGTCTATCTATCTGACTGTTGGGGCTGTAAAACATTCAACCTTCAAGCTTTTACAACTATTTTAGACTGTCTTGACAAACTTAACCTATCTAGTTAAGCATAATTGGTGTAAGATTGTGCATACAAATGTGTTCAACTCAGCTTGATAGATCAAACATTGGAAGTTCTGGACGTAGAGCCTTCGGTTTAATTTGTAGTTTCTATATTAAAATCTCTGCTACCATTGCTGCGACCTTTGCCTTTACCCCTGAATCTCACTTTCTCTCTCTGATTCTACAGCTTGCTCAGATAAGGTCTTGCACTTTGAAGTTTGTGTCCCCTGTCCTGAAATTGGAGGTTTGTCGGTTTGAGGCAAGACAGTTGTTGACTTGATTTTCTTGAATCAAGATGAAAGACCAATCTGTCTTTCTATTGCATTTGATCAGTGAGTTCCAGTGACTTCTATGCATTCAGGTTCATCACGGTCAACCTCTAATCCACTCATGACAGTATGATAGAGGTGAAGGCAGAGTGCCTGAGAGCCCCTGACTTTGGCCTCTCTCTCTTTTTTCTCAGTATCATCAATGACTTTGATTATTATGGGCTCAGTGATAGAATGGAAGTGCTGTCATTTGTCTGTAATAGCAGCACAATCAGGCACTAACAATCAGTATTGCTGCCGAGGGGCCAAATATTTACACCAGTGTGTGCCAGCGTGTTTCTGCTTTACATGCTATTTACACTGACAGATGTCCATGATGCAGTGTGCTATGATATAGCTATCGTTCTCCCTCTCCTTCTCTTTTCTTTTCCATCCCTCTCTCTCATGAATGGCTTTCTAACTGAACATTATATAGTATAGAGAAAATATATGTACTTATGTTTTCAATTGTGAAGCTCTTAGGTTGACAAGCTCTTATGCAGATGTTCTCTTTAATCTGCCTCTTCATTAGAGCAGTGTTAAGAAGGGAGGGGGAGGTTGATGGAGAGCAAAAAGAAGAGTTTAAGTAGAGAAATATGGGGGGGGGGGAGCATCTCCCTCGAGTGTTTCTGCCTCACCTTTAATCTATGGAAATGTGTGTATCAGATGAGAAGTAATTGTAAAGTGGAGTTTGACCATTAAAATGTCTGGAGAGCATGCTTGATCAGCCGTCCAAAGATAGAGCTGAGATAATCACCGTCACCCGCAGGACACTGATGATGGGGACGGAATTAATTTGTGGTGGAGAAAAACAAATTAAGCCACTCGCCGCAGAGCTCTCCATTAGACAATAGCATATATAAATATTTGATCTTGGGCGATACAGGTTTGCAAAGGTTTAGCACATGCTCATCGAGACGAGAGCTAACACTTCAACCATGCCGTGTTCAGCTGATTTCCTCCTTAACCCTGTCATCCTCCTATTTTTCTTTCATCTCTCTCTTCCATCTCAGCTCTCTTCTGAGTCCCTCACTCATCACCTTTTCCTCACCAACTGTTGTTTTTTACTCCGCAGACTCATTCTCCATGCCTGAAGCTATAGCAGCATCAATCCTATTTTATGTGACCAGCTGAGAAAAAGCATTAACCCCTCATAAAGAATATAATGTGAACCATGCTTAATAAGACTCAGCTGGCAGTATTTAAAATGTTACAATGCTTTACGAATATTGCTATCAATTTTAACGGACTCTGTAATTAGGAATAAGAGTTAATGTTTCTTTATTTTTAAAGTTGTGTGCCCTCACTTATTTAACTAAAAATAATAATGAACTGTCTCTTTAAATTATGTGATGAAGAGGAAGTGACATCAGTTGAGTCTTCTGAGGAGACGTGTTGAAAAGTTGTAAGTTCTACTGTCATTCACACTTTTTTTTCTCTCATGCTTGACCACATACAATAAACAGAAAAAAAAATATAGTGTGTTAATATCAGAATCGCATACCACCATACTGCTGTTAAAACATACGGCAGAAAGAGAGAGTCGTAGGCATATGATCGGAAGTGTGGTGGATACTTTTTTGTTATGCCTGAGATGGCAAAGTAATAAATAAATAAATAACATGTATGTCACCTATAAAATACAAATTACTGCTTTCTTTATCTATATTTACATTTTAAAAACCGCAACATGCAAACGGAACTTCGTTCATGGAGTGACTATGCTTGTAGGCCTAATCTTAACGACTTTTTATAAATTGGCCTGTCGCTCGGTTTTAGTTGACACAAAAGCGTAACTAACACGCTCAGACCAAAGAGCATCGGTGTTAATGTTAATGGGTTTATTAGCTGACAACAGGTAGCCGTAATTATCTCAGCGTGCTTTAATGACTGTGTCGATGGGAATACAGAGTTACTAACGCGGTGCTCCTCCTCGCGTTGTGAATTAATGAGGCTGGTGCTCTAATGAGCGGGATTTAATGGATTTATTGCCGTTTAGGCTAAGAGGCGCGAGGCTCCCTGATACATGACATAATATTGATTGAAGTGATTGATTGATTGAAATTTAACTTAAACATTTAGTAAATACGATAACCATTGCATAATAAAAGATATACATGGTACTTAAACTGAATACAATTTAAATGAACACGTTATTAAACATTTCCTTACAAACAGACGTTTAATCATGAATGCTATGTAGTGTACTAGGCTATTTCACCGTGCTAGTGATAGATAAAAGTTATAGAGCTGGGCACGCAGAACTCACTTGGTGCACAAAACAGGATAGCGGTGACAATCAGCAGATTTAAAAAACATTTTTTATCATGAACGGATTAGAAAATTAGACACTTAAGACTGCACAAATGAACAAGAAGTCACCAAATGTTGCAACAAAATTTTTTTAACTATAAAAAACGGTGAAAATAAACGTGTAAACAGTGAAATCATGCAAGCTCATTAATCATTCAAGCTCAGTACATGCTGGGAACACCAGCTTCAAAAATGTAAGTGATATTAATTTTATTTACCAGTGGAATTTACTTAAATTAGCAAATAAATATTACAAGGTTTTCTACTTTTAGATTGATTAATGATGACATATTGTAAATATAGCAACAATCATAAATAATATTTATTTATAAACAAGAGCGTTAATCGTTTGAATGTTGAATTAACTTAAACTTACATATTCAATGTAGAAAGTTTTTTTTTTTTTTTTTTTTTGCTATATTTCACAAAATGTCTTTTTCAGTGAATGATGTATTATCAAATTCTCCAAATGCATTCTTGTGTTAAAAAATAAGCACAATTTTTCTAATATTAACTTCTAATCATATGAGCACAGGTTTGACATAGTAGAGTTCATATCTTGATATTGAACGTTAGTTCAATCCAATCTCTGTTCAGTCTTACAAGTTGTCTGTATTTCAAAACAGTTGAAAGTCATTTGGGCACTTTCAATGTTTGCTCCAGCCAAGCTGTCAGAGGAACTGTGTCCTCCACCTCCCTGATCAATACTAATTTAGTGTTAATAGATGTCAATTGATCAAATGTCCCCAGGGGCGTGGCATGACCACACACAGAGTTTGACATCTAGCTTATAAAGGAGGTAGTAATCTAGGGAATTAAGAGCCATTCTTTTTGCAGCAGAAGTACAGTGCAACAATATCTTTTATACAATAAAAGTAAATGGTTACTGAGGTTGTCATTCTGCATTAGTACTGGGTATTGATACAAATTTCCCAATTTGATTCACAAGCTTTCAATTTGATTCCAATTTGAAATATTCATATGGGTGTATTTCAGTTATAATGTCCACTTTGCTTACATATGAAAGAAATTATCTTTCAGCTAATGCTGGTAATTATACAGGGGACCTGTATTTGGTATTTATATTTTATTAGTTTTTCCATCATTTTGGACACATTTTAGCTTTTTAAAATGAAAAAAAAAAAAAAAAAATCCATGTATTCCATCAATAGATATATTATACTGCATATATATACTGTATGTTGCATTTTTGTTGTTTACATGCATAATTTAAACTATTAACAAGTATTAAAACTGATTTGTGTAACATGCTAAAAATCGGTTCCGTTTCAAATAATATGGGTTTCGTAAAGATTGTCTGTAAATGAGCGCATATTAATGAGAGGACCCGAATGGCTTTACCTCATTCGTGCTATATGCAGCATGATGAGATTTAAATGTTTATCTTTTGTTGTTTTTGATCAACAACCTACTGTAAAGAAAAGAAAGGGTGTTAAAATGGACTGTATTCAGTGGCTAATGGGTTGCGTGGATCTCGTCTTTGGACGTAATGAGTCGAACGAAACATTTACTCTTAACCCGCAGTGAAAGGATCTTGCTGCTGAATACTTAACCACTAAAGATCATTTCAAGCATGTCAGATATATCAAGGAATTTGAATGCTAATTTTCCTGCAACACTTCCGGTATCATTAACGGATCCTTTAAATAAGGCTCTGAGTTAACATATTTTCCTCAAATAACATCAAACATTTACCTGAAGTGACTCATCCAGATGTTTTGTTGATACTGAGCATCTACGCGAGAGAGGCAATGAAAATGTATTGTAGTTTAGAAGCTCACAATTATTTCCTCAGTGGAGAGCTCAGGAATGTTTGCTCCTGTTATAACAAAGTTTTTTCTAGGCAAGTCAGGTCACTTGGCAAACATCTTTGAAACACTCTTGGGCAGCTATTTTCTGTGTAAACAAGCAGCATACAAGTGCAGCTCCTATCTACTTGAATGGGAAAATTGGGGAAAACATTACAATTAAAGAATATATTTCAAATCAGCAGTAAAGTATCATAAATAGTGCTGCTTTACCTCAGATTACTCAAAAAAAAAGTTTTTCACTGGCTTGTATAGCTAATGTGCATGCGCATTCTCGATTTGTTTGACAGATGATGTCTGTGTCTAAAAGGTGATTGTCTCGTTTACCTGAAAGGTGGGACTTACTTTCTACATCCGTTGACCATTGGGCATTCCAGTTTCTCGCATACATTTAATAGAAGTGACCCATCTCTGCTAAATAGTCTCTGGTTATAATCAATGAAGCTGACTGCGTGACCCGCGGACAAGGTAAGGATTTATTTTTTTTAATGATTAAAATACCTTTTGTCTCTTTCTTCTGGATAAGTGTCTGCTAAATGATTAAATGTAAAGTAAATGACTTGCGGAGCTTGGTAAACGTATTAAAGTTGCTATGAATAAAGTGCCTTGCACTGTTGTTTTGAATGAGGGTGCTTTCTATTCAGAAGTATTCATCCCTATGCACTTTGAAGACTTTAAAATTCACTGCGAGAGCTTTGAAAGACTAAAAGGTGTGGGGCTCAAAAATAGGGTCATTCAGAATTCACTTAAGTAATTTTATTGGAAATTAATTTTGAAGCGATCTTAATGCATGACTATCATGATTGTTCTCCCTTCAAAGTGCCCTTCGGAGGGTGATTTATCCTGTTTGGAATTTAGAACTAGCAGGAAATGTTCAAGGAACAAAAAGACGTCACTTCCTTAAACCGTCTTGAAATGGTCAATACTTTACTGCACAATCACTGGTGAGTAAAATCAGAACATTTACCAGCCAGTGGCTAATCACAGACATTTTTAGTCACAAAACATGAAAATTTGGTTGCAAATGTGAGTAATTTTCTCTCATTGTAGTAGAGGGTTGCACATAGAGTAACAGATCAGCCTTGGGATTTAAAAATCAATATTGAGATCGTTCAAATGAAGATTGCGATTCATCTGAAAATCTATATTTTTACCCAGTCCAATTCTGCTAACATCTCCTTTTGTGTTCCACAGAAAAAAGTAAAGGTTTGGAACATCATGAGGGTGAGTAAATGATGACCGAATTTAAATTTATGGGTGATACATCCCTTTAATTTATTTGTTAGTAGTAGTTACAACTTCACTTAGCTCTCATCACAATGTTTCAGATTTTTTTTAGACTAGAGGTACAGCAAGAATGATTTAAGGTAGCGGATGTGGAAATTTGGGCATGTAGGAAGGGGAAAATGTTGCTATGAGTATATACAGTGACAATATTTGTATTAGTGTGGAGTTTGATTTACAAGCTGACAACACCACACAAAAATAAATGTTGTTCAAATGATCATACATTTTTGGCTTAAAGCCTAAAGTGTTGAATAGTCCCCTTTCCCATTCCTTCTCTGGTCCTTATAAAGGTCCCTCTGATGCTAAGCCTGCCCTGGAGACCATTGTATTGGCTGATGCACAACATTCAACAAGCTCCTCTCTGCAAGGAACGAATTTACCATTTATAAACATGATCAAATAAAACAACTTTAGCAAAATAGGAAACAGAGAATTTGTAATCGAGTTAAAATGTTTAATCCGTTGTTTGTCCCACTCTTAGATACGATTTGGAATACAAGGATTTCTCGAAATTCTCCTTGTTTATTCCTGTCTTCTACCCATATGTACCTCTGAACTGTCACTCATCTTTTTTTCCCTCCCTTGTTCGCTCTGCCCTGCGGCTTTTCTCTCACACAGGGGCTGTGTGACGGCGCTGTTGCGAGCAGAGAAATCTGGGGGACCATCCGAAACCAATTAGTGTGGTGCAACAGCCACCCAAAGACTCGGTGACGGATGGGGCTCTTGTATTTATAGCCGGGGTAATTGGCAACACACTCACTCAGTTTGTGGTGCATGAATGCACTTTTCTCAAGAAGTGTGAGGGAGAGCCTAAGTCCCTCCAAACTATGATTCATGTTACATCACAGTTTGATAGCACAGACTTGTATGGGATTACATGATCCTCCCTCTCTGAAGCCAAGTTGCTTTGAAATTGTTTAGGCTGCGTACTCGTAATTTCTGCCAAAGAAAATCTTTCCAACATCCAAGGGCCAAATGGCCTGGAATGAACGTATTAATACAATCATCCGTCATTGCAGAGGGGATGAGGTGGACAGACGGGGCGCAGAATCACGGTGGCTGCGTGCAGCTGATACGGAAGTCAGGGCCGAGGCTGTACATCTCGGCTATCTGTCCGGGGCTGTCAGCGTGTCAAATCTGCATGTGAAAATATACACACAGCACATCTGCCTCTCGTTGGCTGCCATAAATGGCTGCCATGTGGTCTGCTGATAAATAGGCCAGTCTATTTATTGGAACACAACAAATTGCCTACAAATACTGACATGGAATTGAAGAACTATAAATACTAGATGCGATGAAAGTTTTAAAACGTGCTGCAGGTATTTTATGAGAGTCCTCGTTTTTCCTGTTCTTTTTATGTACTTTCAACCACTCCTCTCACTCCTTTCTTCTCCCTCTGCCAGACCAGCAGAGGAGTGGACTCTCTCTCTCTCTCTCTCTCTCTCTCTCTCTCTCTCTCTCTGGCTGTAAGTGATCACGCACAGAATGTAGATTAGGTGACTCCATCATATTTCCAAGTGCTGTACACCAAAACCAAGAGACACTGCCATAAGATTCCTGAATGAATTGTCAACAGACAAGCCCTAAACCCCATGTAATTACATATTTGGAGTTTATCTGGGTTTATGCGAAAATGCTCAGATTTCCCTTCCTTGGTGGTCCTTAAACACATCCATATGTCTTGAGTGTTTCCCTTTCTCACTCCTCTTTCTCTCTCCCCAATCTTTGGAAACATTATCCGTTTGCATGAGTAGATTAGTAGACCTGTTGGTGTGGTGTTTATCTATTGTTAAGTTGTTGTGGCATTAGACACTTTCACTGGCCCAGATGAGGATTTTGGAGTGTGGAAGATCTGGGTGGGACAGTTTGCAAACAGAATAATGCCACAAAGCACATTCCTTCAGAACCAAATGGGAACACACATTAAATGTGGGGAGGCCTGGAATCGTGTGTGGGCCTTTTTTTTCCTCCTCAACCCCCCCCCCCCGCTTGAGAAAACCGATCTGTTTTAGAACACGTGCTAAATATTACCATATTTACATTTTCCTGTTTGAAAAAGGCCAAGCCAGGAGGGAGGGTGATGGGTTTGCAGTGGAAAGGTCTCGAGCCGGGTTAGGCTCTGTTTGAAACTCTAAACCCTTTTCATGCTTATTTGTTTTATGATTCTGCAGGGTACTGTGTTTATACTCAAAGTGCAACATCTGGATTAGATAATTTGTTGAGAATTAACCAAGGCTGGATGCTTATCGACCTCTTTGGATTAAATCTCTTTGATGTTTTGCGATTTTACTTCATGATGATTTTTTTGTCGGCATGTCATCTTATATCTCGCATGGTATGTTTTTGTTCTAATAACTTTGTGGAAAAGCCAGGTAAGGGCGATGATTATTGTGGTGGAATGGCCCCTTTTAAACACACACAGAGATTGTCCACACACTAATCACATTCATAGCCTTTGATCTATAATGGCTTATTTGAAAGTTAAGCACGTGGTGACTGTTTGTCTAAAGGCCACTCCTGCAGACTGCATAGTGGAGGAGCAGAGAATTATTAAATCCCTCTTACTACAGTAATACTTCTGTTGTCAACAGTCTCATGACAACTGTAAGGTATCGTGATTTGGCTCATACGGTACAACTTTTATTCCCATAGAAACTAACCTATCCACAAACAGAATTTCAGATCGATATACATTACAGGCATTTCTTCTGTGGTACACAACTGTTATTTTTCTAATGAGATCATGGTAAAAATCAGGTGTTAGGTTTAGGGTTTTGGTAAGGGTTTAGGCTATGTTTAGGTTTGGATTACGGGTTAAATTTAGGAAAAATCATAAAAGAATTTTTCATTGATAGTAAAAGTTGTAAATTTTTATATGAGCCAGCTCGTATGAATTTTGCCATCTTGTACTATTATTACTAGTATGACTTGTCATCAGAACCCTCTGTGTTTTGTGCAGACATTGTGTTACAACCATGGTTATGTCTACTATGACAGGGCAGGTTTAATGAAGTGCCAGCACATACTGTACCATATGCGCATCCAGATTCATTTATAAATCAAGGAATGACAGAGTAAATTAGTGAATTAATCTGTTTGATTTAGACTTTTTGTAAGGCGGGGGTGGGTCGCAACAACGGGATAAACGAATGAAACTTGCACAAAAACTTGATTGTTTTGTGCCTTATACAAAGACAGCATTGTCTTTTATCAGCATGGTGCCACTAGTGCTTTGAGATTATATCCCAATGAGTCTTATTAATATACACTTAATAGTATAAAAGTTTTCAGTAGAATAGCCAGTTATGACTCCTAGGACTAAAGAAAACAACAGTCATTTGATGGGAGCGTTTGAATCATGAGAATGTCTTTACCTCGATCTGTTCTGCCATGCAGGGTTCCTGTATGGATTGTAAGCTAACTGTGTTACTGAGGTCAGCCAGAGTTTCAGTAAGATATAGGGTCTGTGTCACGTTAATGTTAAAGAACGACAACAAGATGTGTGTTCTTCAAAACAGAGAGGAGTTCTTTTATTTATTGTCTTGGTTTAGATGGACAAGAGGGACAAAATGGTCAAGAAACCGAACGAGCCATTAATTAAAGGGGTAGTTCACCCAAAAATGAAAATTCTGTCAACATTTATTGCATACAATGAAAGTAAACCGTGACTGTGGCTAACATTCCACCTAAAATCTCCTTTTGTGTTCCACAGAAGAAATAAAGTCAAACAAGTTTGGAACAACATGAGTAGATAAATGATGACAGAATTTTCATTGTTGTGTGAACAATACCTTTACAAGGAGACTTTCTAACACCCCTTTTAACAATGAAGGTCTGCATGGTGATCATGCAAATGATGCTTGTTCTTCAAGAACGTCCAAGAGGAATAAGCCGAGTTATCTGTTGCAGTGATTAATAACCACATAAAATGACCAAACACAATGAGGATATTTCATGCTTGTCACTATGAAGACTTGCAAGCCTGCTTGCTTTTCTAATAAACAATGCAAAAATTGTAGTTACAGTAAGTTGCTTCCATATGAAGTGAATGGGGCCCTTCCAAAAATCTAATTACACTGAAATAATGTCAGCATGTGTAATGTTTATGGACTGGCCCCATTAACTTTCATTGTGACTCACAACAGTGACCACAGTTGTTTTGTTTGTTTTTGGTAATAAACAAGGTATATAAAAACTTTTGTGGCAATAAACATTGTTGTGTTGAACCAGGGAGATTGCTTTAATTATTTAACTTAGGTTGTGGCATATGTAATACAGTGTAAGAAATAATGACTTACATCAGTTACAGAGCACAGTGGATTCTCCTCCGTACTTCGTAGTGCGCACAAATCTGCACGTTTATGAAGTACTCACATTGGAGTGGGGGGGAATGGCTTGAATAAAACTGGCTCCAAGTTCACCAGAGGTAACACTAAAATCACCGTAATGATAACTTCACGCAATGACTTAATGACTACCGACCAGCTGCAACAAAACAACAATTGTCCAAAGAGCTAACTTTGGTAATATTACTATATTACCACATAAGTTCCCTTATCTTGACCAACCACACATAATTTATTCAAGCACAAGATTATATGGGTATTCCGCACAGCTGCTATTTAGATAGTAGTTATGAAGCCAAAGTTTAAGGAACATTTACTATATACACATTCTGTGTATTCTCTCTTTCTCTCTCTCTCTATCTCTCTATAGAATGTATGTATGTACAGTACTGTGCAAAAGTTTTAGGCACTTATGAAAAAATATTGCATAGTGAGGATGTCTTCAAAAATAATGAGGTAAATAGTTTATCAATTAACATCATACAAAGTCCAGTAAACATTAAAAAAAAAAAAGCTAAATCAACAGTTGGTGTGACAACCTTTGCCTTCAAAACAGCACCAATTCTCCTAGGTACAGCTAGACACAGTCATTGGTTGTTGGCAGATAGGATGTTCCAAGCTTCTTGGAGAACTTGCCACAGTTCTTTTATGTATTTAGGCTGTCTCGGTTGCTTCCGTCTCTTCATATAATCCTGACTCGATGTTGAGATCCTGGCTCTGTGGGGGCTGTACCATCTATTGTAGGGCTTAGTCTTCTTTTAAATTGTATTTGCAAAGGGAATTTTGAATTCAAAAATGTATATTTCCCACTGATTCACTAAGAGCAGAATATATGCATTTTAAGACAGATGTTTTTCTAATATATAATATACCTGTATGCCTAAGACTTATTCACTGTACTATATACAGTATATATGAATATAGTTGACATTTTAATTAATATTTAATTAATATAATGACAATGTTGGAGTTTACAGTGTAACAGTAACTTGATTAAAACTAGTAAGAACTAGTAGAATATTAAGACTAAGTTAAGTAAACTTTTTTTATTTTTATTTATTTGAACTATTTACAGTGTTATGAATATTTGGGAATTTGTAATAGTCCAGCTTGTCAGTAGTACTGTATGTAGGTGTTTGTAGTTGACATGCCTACTCTCTGGCCAATCAGCTAAAAGACTGTGGGTTGGTTGCTTATGTATTCTTACGCCCTGACCTTGAACTTACGTGTCACATAAACAGTTTATTGTCAGTTTTTGTCTGGTTACTGACACTGCTGATAGCAAGCAATCTGTTATCAGTACTCTCTAGTTAGGCCCTCTGTGAACAAGATTGTTGAAGCTGTATATAAAAAGCTTCGGATCAAGGATTTCATTAGGACTTTATATTGTTTTGCCGTGAATTATGTGCCTAATTTGTGTATTGGATTTCACAGTGTATAAAAACACTTTGCACTGATTAATTACAGATATAGTTCAGTGATTGGGGAGGTTGCTAGCTGTAATCCCTGCAGAGATTCCCTGCATTCCTTTATTTTCATCCGTACAGTAGAATGTGGATTATATGCCACTCAACTGACAGAATGTGTACTTTTGTGTAGAGAGAGTTTAGAACATTTGATATTTCTGCCAAGCAGAAAAGTTAGTGGATTTATGGAAGCTGTTACCATTCCCTGTGCTCGGGGAAAGCCTTACATTCTTCCACACCACAGGCCTCACATTTCATCTCCCATTTTCCATCTTTTTCCAACTCCTTCATTTCTTCGTCCATCCTTCTCTCCCCAATCAGCAGTATATCTCACAGTTTTACACAGTTTTAATGGCGAATTTGCAGTAAACTGACTGTCCTGATGCTGCCTGCTCAATTTATGAGGTTACAGTGATCTAGCTCAATCTCTGGTCTCTCTTCAGCCATGAAGCTTTTTGAGTGCTGAGTGCATTATAACTTTTGAAT
The DNA here is from genome assembly GCF_019703515.2 of Myxocyprinus asiaticus. NCBI lineage: Eukaryota > Metazoa > Chordata > Actinopteri > Cypriniformes > Catostomidae > Myxocyprinus > Myxocyprinus asiaticus. The sequence continues at coordinate 30,603,618 of NC_059376.1, read as the reverse complement.
AGCTTGAAATCGCATCACTGCATAAAGCTCAGCCAGCCAAAGCAGTCCTCTAATACACAAAAGGCGTGAGAGTGAAGTGCGGCCATAGGCTGTACTGCTTTTTGTGGTGTCTCACCACTTATATCAGGAGACATGAACTTAATGAAAAAGATGAAGGTATGTGCATGTGGTTGTGTTTTTGTGGTTGTAATAGAATTAGTATGAACTTTTTGTGATGTGATGTCTTGGCTGATGCTGTACTCCACAGAGCCTGAATCCATGTGAACCTGTAGAAAACGAGGTGGAAACGGTCTTGAGTAAACGCACTGTTAGCACGTCAGACAGACATGCATCTTGCGACTGAATACCCATACAAACTATTACCACATTTCTCATATGACTCATACAGACAAACTGTGGAGCAGATAATTTGACTTTTTCTGTTATTGTGCATTAACCAGCAACATGAATGAATTTTTTTTGGTTTAATAGACACTTTTACAAAAGTTGAAGCACATCAATGTAGTAACAGATGGCACAACAGCGAGAATCAAAATAAAATGTATTTGTCAGCTTCTTTTTCTCTTTTTTTCCTCTCTTTATCCCTCTCATATACAGACACATGCTTTCTCAGAACAAGTGAATAGTTTTGGCTTTGGCCTCTCCACAGGTTGAACCAAAAATAAGGGGTTGTTTAACAGCACTGGCAGGAGCTTACATAAACAGGCAGGGAATTAGAGTTACATGAGTTTCTGTCTCTCCGTCTGGTATTGGCACTTGAAGAGATTCAGGAGAACCAAATGAAACATTTGGAAGGAATGAGCAACCAACTGACATCACATCATGCATTATGGATGAATACATTTTCCGTCCTCATGGAAAAGGCTTTCATCGAACTGTTGCCTGCCTTGTTTACAATATATGTAAATGCTTGATAGTAAATGAAAATAACATGCTTTTAAGCTCAGTTGCAAGTTTTATTACCTCGAGTGAGGGCTAAGAATAGAAATATAGTGAGGTACATTGTGTCAGATTTATTGATGTGTAATACCTTTGTAAGTACAACAATTAACATTGCTTATTTTAGTTTTGCAACAGACGTTTAGACTGGATTTAAGACCTTGTAATAGATAGTGCCGTTCTTTAAAAGTAAGGGTAGAAAAATGGACAGCATTTGTGATGCTAGTTACAAATGCTAGTTATGTTGCCTAAAAACCAACACAGCCAGCTTGCATTTATGTGAAATTCTTATATCCTAAACTGCCATTGTTGTGGCAAAACGTGATGTTGGTTTGTGGAAACAGGGCCTGTGTAAGGAATCTCATTGGCAAGGCACATTGTAAAGAGGGTGCAGACATGACTGGTGGTGTCTCGTACCTCTCTCATCTGTGTCACTTATGATTGTATTCCTGCTTTGTCTGCCTTTTGGGCAGTTTTCTGGATGCTCTGCTTTGATCTCAACCATAAGTGAGCTGTGACAACAACCCTGAGATGTAAAAAAAAAAAAAATGGCCAGTTGATGTTTTCTTGACAGGCTCTATGATGTTTGTTGTATTTTGTGTGTACTTTCTATATGGCTCATTGATGCTTTTTCATGGCTGTATGAATCAATGTATCATAATTATCATGTCATCGTTTAAAAAAAAAACCTTTTTATTCTGTTTAGAGCTTTCCATGACTGATATTTTCCAACATTAGGCTTCATCTTCAATTATGTCAGTGTCTCCACAGCGATCACCCTGACTCTTCTCCTGACTCCCAAAGTATTTTTGAAGGAAAATTAGGCCCTGATGAACCTGGTCCATTTCAGCACAGTCCACTTGCATTGCTATGAGGCCTATGGGGGGAAGTATTTAATGGTCTAATTGGAACTTAATTAGTTGATTTACCTCTAAAGGCTGTGGAGAGGAAATGTTCAAGGCAATGAGAGAAGGGGAAATTTGGCATGTGTAAAATGCTACAGATTTGCAACATTAATTGGAATATCAAATAAAGTAAACTTTGCAATATATAATAATAGTTGTCAATTGAATCTTTAATGCTGAGATTTAAGATTTAATATGCAGTTACATAAGTCACTTAAAACCTATTTGAAGAGTTTATTTCGGCAATATAGACTTAAAGGCCCATTTCTGGCTCAGTTCTCCTGTTCAAACCTTCTCTCTTTATTTCAGTTCAGTTATTACTCACCGCAAGTGTTTTGATTCAGTGTATATGTCAAACATGGTTACAGTCTCAGTTCAGTTTAAGTGAAAGTTCAGAGTGCATTTTCAGTTTTGGCTGGGGAATAATAAGAGCATGCATGCAGGTGTTGCCACATGGCTGTACATTTCACATATGATTACTGGCAGTGAGTTTGTAGGCTTTCATTTGTGGTCTTGTCTGTTTGTGTGTTAAAAAGTTTTACCTAAACTTCTGAGAGTCTGTGTGTTTTATCATGTAAACAAAACAACAGTAAACTCTCTCTCAGCCTCTCTCCCACTCTTAGTCCTTTCAAAAGGACTCCTTTGCTTTCAATCTGCTAGTACTACTAGCACTAACACACTTGCACACACAAGCCTTGTTTTTTTTTTTTTTTTTGGGCATTTTCTCCCTCTTTCCATCCATTGCACCTTACTGCACAAACACAGCTATCCTACCCATAGGACTGTCTCTCTAGGGGTGATCTGAGGATTTTGAGGGGGAGAGATGCAGAAGCTCACACATGGGCAGCTGTGTGTGTGTGGGAGGGCTTTGATCAAAGCCGGGGGGAACAGCCAAGTGGAGGTGGCTGCAGAATGCGGGCTGTGATCATTGAGGAAGGGGTGGGGCTCACTACTGTGACACACTAGCACTGCAAAGAACAAGCACCTGCTTATCTCCTCACCACCTCCTCCATCTCAAAACCACTGCCCGCGGCCTGTGTATGAATTCACTGAGACATCCAGGAATAGGGGCTCCAGTAATAATGGCAGCCACAGCATGCAGTGGCAGTTTAGTGTTCACGGTATCCCTATAAATGAAATATACTATTGATAATCCAGATAAACCTTTTGCTCTGTTAAGGAGAGCAGAGAAAAAGGAACTTATGATTTGATCCAGTAGACGTAGTCTATAATAGTATAGCCCATGAGCATATTCACCACGCATTTGTTGTCCTTTTTCATGTGCTGTGGTCAGATTTGTCTTCATTTGCACTTTGCAGAGCTCTTTCTTGAATAAAACGAGAGCAAAGAACAACCCTGAATTTCGAATAATTAAATAATATATTTACGCAATTGACTCCGGGCAGAGGATTGTTTATTTTGGACCGATCGTGTAAGATGGAGAATGTGGGAATTCTGTTCAAAAAGACACAATGTAACAAAGCTCATGTAGGCTACTGTATGCGTGTGGCGGTGAAATTCAGATAGCCTATTCTGCGCACGCTGATACAGTTTTATATTTATTGCAACAGCTCATATTCACCTATTTATTACAATGTGGGACATATTCCTAATCCGACTATACAATTTAACCCAACCCAGTCTTGCTTAATACAGGGAATAATAATAAAAAAAAAACGTTTTAAAGTGGGGGATTTTAAAATTTGCTTGTCTTAGACACAAAACGTATTGGGAATAGCCTATATTTTTTCAAGATTTCCTTCAGATTCTGCCACGCGTGAAACATTATGCCTAATTCAAAACACATCCAGAGTAGCTTTCTTCAAAGGTTTCTGTGTTTTCTTTGTATGTCCAAACCCAATTTATTTTCAATAAAGCAGCTGCGAGTTGTCCGTTTGGAAAGAAATATAATCGTCCTCAGCTTGTGTCAATATTTCACAGACTGTCCGGGGAAGAAAAATTAATTATGAATAATATAAATGAATAAATAAAGCCTTTGAAACTCAAGAAAGTAAAATCGTGAAAAGCTCCATAATGTGTTGCCAAGCACAACTTACAAACACACTCCTGAAGACCACGGTTTATTAGAGTTGACGCAGAATGACGGAAAATTAAATTTGACAATGATAAATAAATAACAGAAGGCAGCATGGGCAGATTTTAGTTGGATTGTGAAGACAGTTTTCCATAACTATGCAATATTTGGACTGATAAAAAGGGCACTGGTGGCTCAGCGGTTAAGACTCTGGGTTACTGATCAGAAGTTTGGGGGATCAAGCCCCAGCACCACCAAGATGCCACTGTTGGGCCCTTGAGCAAGGCCCTTGACCCTATCTGCTCCAGGGGCGCCATAACATGGCTGACCCTGCACTCTGACCTCAGCTTAGCTGGGATATGTGAAAAAAAAATTCACTGTATATGTGCAAATGTGTGATAAATATAATTATAAATGAATTATAATAAGCTAATAATAATAATTATTATTTAATATGCAAATGTAATTAAACAATGGCTATACTGTAATTATATGTCAATTATAAAAGTAGGCCTACATTTAAATAAATGGCAATAGACCAAAAAACTATGCAATTATCTTGCATTCCAATTAGTGTCAAAAGGATAAGCCAGCAATAATTAGCTTATAACTGTTGTTGTTGTCATTGTTGTTTATTATTATTATTATTATTATTCTTTTGTTATATTTTTTTTTAATTATCTGTTGCTACTGGTTTTAGATTACAAGTATTTTTGCACTAATAGGCTATATTTAACTTCTAATAACATATTTTTAACTTTCTATTTTGTTGTTGATTATTTGTGGCATAGAGGTCTATACCTTCAAGTCAATAACTTATATATTATAGGCTATCAACTCTGCTCTTTCATGATACTTTTATATAAAATGCTACATAAATAATTTTGTATGTTCAACGCGTTCTAAAAATTCTACTTGTAAAAAAAATAAAAATAAAAAATAAGTCAACTATCAGTTTGCAGCTCACGTCAAAGCAACTCTCGAACCTCACAGTCCGCAAGGAAACGTCAGCACACTAAAGTGGCTCTGTGGAAGAGACTCAACAAAACAACATATGTTTCAACTTCGGTTCCAGGCTAACACACCGATTTGAGCTGGAGATGCCGCCGAAGTTCCATCCGTTTCATGCTCCCATGATGTCATGTAATGAAATAATTGGAGGAGAAGACATTTCAGTGTGAGGAAGGAAACGCACAATTTACATCAGAATATATCAGCATAATATAACTAAATTCGGATTTGGCTGCGACACAGGCCTGCATGGGCCCCCCTGCACAGTGCATCTTATATAAGTGACGCGGGGTGCGCGCAGGGGGGTGTTATTCAATAACAACGAATTAAAAACAAATCAGATCTTTCCGTTAAACAGCAGTCGCATAGAGGATCAAGGCTTGGCAGCTAGACAGCCTTTTAACGGAATCTGACACCCGCAATTTATTTTACAAGCGTGACGCTTCATTACTGTAATATCGTTGTAATCACCGAACATAATAGCTGCTTCCTCGCCAAGATCAGAAGTAACGCACGAGAGCCTTATTAAAAACACAGTGGGGTTTACGGAAATTATTTCCAACATTACCAATATGTGGACAATTATCTTGACTCATAATTTGTATTTACGTTTTAACGGATGATGCTTCATATTTTTTTAATTTGGGGTTTTTATGACTTTGACAATGCACTTTTTGTTGAGTAGTGTTTTTTTATTTTTTATGCTAGAGTATTTATTTGGCAGTCTAGTTGCCTTTGTTGAAAGCTGTGTCTTTTTTTACCTGCAGAAAAGGCCAGATAAAAACGCGAGAATGAAATCAATGTGTGTTTCCAAACAAAACGATTGGCATCAAAGACGTGTTTGGTTTTTCTGTGGTTCTCTCCGCGTGCGATCCCTCTCTTCTTCAGATGACCCCTCATTGGAGTCTTAGATAGTGCGATACAAAGGCGAGCAGATGGGCTCTAGTCTCCTCTTTTCTCTTTCTCTCTTTCTGCACTAACAGCCATGCACGCAAAACTAACACACATCTCAGCGCCGTTTCTTGAGGACGTGCTCTTGTCACCATTACCGTCTTAAACAGACACAGGTCACTTAGACATTCTGGCTGAACAATAATGTGATTTCTTCCCAAAATGGACTGTTTGCAACGCTTTGGCATCTTCGGTCAGGTCTGTTTTGCTGGCGTATATCTATCTATCTAATTCAGTTCAGATATATCGGCATGCCAGTAGTAAAGTATTGCCAAATCATTGTAAAGTCATTTCTAAGAAAAAAAAAAAAAAAGATGCAATAAAAGAATATATGAAAACAAAAAGAAAAGTGAACTTGGAATAAACTTCTCGTCTCTGTCTGTCTGTCTGATATATATATATATATATAATATATATATATATATATATATATATATATATATATATATATATATATATATATATATATTGTTTATATATTTTTTTTTTTAATTTTTTTTTTTTTTTGTTGCTTTTTTCGATTAATTGTTTGAAATGTTTGTTCGGCTGGTATAACGTAACCTATTTAAATAGGAGTGGATAAATGTTTTTATTATTATTCGTTTAGCCTCTTTTGCTTTCCCTCGGCCAGGCCTGAGAATCAGCGGTGTTCATTGCCCTACTTGCCCACCACGAGAAGTGGTTTAGTTCTCAGAAGTGTATTTGGCATGAATAGATCAGGGTCTCAACAACGCGGACGATCCAGAAAACTGCTCCTCGTCGGTGTTTGGAAACCACTGCTTCGTCTGTTAAGAGCGAGGGGAGAGCCGGATCTGGAGTCTCTCTCTCTCTCTCTCTCACACACACACACTCACACTCACACACACACACACACACACACACACACACACACACACACACACACACACACCTACACCTTGCATTAGGCAGTAATAGGTTTGGGATGACCTAAACGATTTGTTGACTGGGACAATAAATCTGTTGTGTGTTTCTTGGCATGCTGAGGGCAGGATTACAAGTTGTCGTACAAAGGAATGCAAATTGCTGACCGAACTGTTGGAGAGGGCTTGGAGGAGGCGAGCAATTCGCACCACTTGTGTGGATCCCTTCTTCTTTTTCTCCCCTTTATTTTATGTTTTTTCTATTAGGCCTAATAACTGTGAAGGGGTGGAAAGTAGCCACTATATTCATTCCAAATCAATGGATCACCCTAGCAAGCCCTGCAGACCCCGAGATTTACATTCCAATGAAATATCGACGCTGAGAGGTGACCAGGGGGACAATGTCCTTCACTGGTGTAAAGACATTTCTATAGGGAGCCGCGTGAGAAGTATTGAATCACTCATTTTACTTCACCTTCTTCGATCTCCTCAGAGCTTGCCCGTAATTATTTGACATGAAATAGCCAAATTCAAATTGTCATCTGTAACGCAGTCCAAAAGTTTGACTTCATTCACCTGTGACCATTTGCATATATAGCCTAATAGGCTATTATTGATTGCACTAAATGCTGTATAAAAAAGAAAAAAGACAAAAAAAAAAAAAAAATGTATCGCTAATATGCTTACATGACATGCAGCATTTGGATTTAGAATATGCTGCATGTCATGTAAGCATATTAGCGATAAAACAAAATTAACTATCGCAGAAGGAAACTTAATCATTGCCTTAATAGCTATTTATGAAAGCTTGATTTGCATGTCAATATGTTTTCTTTCTCTGAATCTTTTAATAAAACTATATTTTTATTTGTTTCTTTTTATAGACTATATTTTTTGAAAGGAGAAAAAAAAAAAAACTTTGGCCCGAATATGCAAAACAAAATTATTACAATCTAAGATGGAGTCCCAAGCTTGTAATGGACTGTGAGAAACAACTTTACCAGAGACCTCACGAAATCGGTCCAAAAAGTAATTTCAAGACGTGGTATTTCAGCAGAGTGTACTGGAGCTATTTAAAGATCTGTATGTATTATTGCACATTAAATGCCTCTCTGTAAATAATATTTTAGGTTTAAAGTAGCTTATGCTGGATGTCTGATATTTGTAATATTTTATGTAATATACTGTAAAGCATTTAAGATGACTTAGTTGTCCTCTAATCGTGGTAGATAAATTGCCTGTTCTGCAGATGAATTTGTTTAGATGTTGAGGAATAGGCGGGAAAATAGCCGTGTTCAACAGCTCCCCCTAGTGACCCTGCAATAAAATGCAACGCGCGGCAAATTACTCTCAACACACCCCAAATCCTTAAGAGGAGTTTCTGCAGGAACACAATAACACGAATTGTGACTATGCCAGACATACTCCCTCATATTGTTATTGGTCATACTGGCCTACAAATATACAGTCCCAGTATTATCGTAAATTCTATTTTCAGATTAGTGATAAAATGTAAAAACAAATAATAGCCTGTAATTTTTACAGGCTATTAATAATTTTCTGCCTGCCTCTCTCTCTCTCTCTCTCTCTCTCTCTCTCTCTCTCTCTCTCTCTCTCTCTCTGTCGAAATTCAGCTGACTCCGGCACAATGTGGAGGGATGCAACGTTTTAATTGAAACACAACAAGGATAGTTTAAAAGTCTGCTCACACACCAGAAAGTCACAGGAGACCTCTCGCTCCTCCCCGAACACAGGTTTAATGGCTCTGTGCTAAAAGCACCTGTCATGTGAGTTACAATAATGTTTTACAATTACCCGCTTCTAGGGACGAGCCATAATTGCCATCCCCATAATATTTTTTTTTTTTTTTACTTTAAAAGTTGCATAACACCAAAGACCATTATTTTAAAAGACCACTGAGATAGAGAGCAGGTGTGTGGCGACGAGAGGAGGAGACTGTTTGTCTTGATTTCTGTCATAAAAGCAGCACTTAAACACAAGGACACCGAGATGACGAACAAAACAGGTGAATCCGAGGCCTCGCTTAGAGGCGAGTCAAAGTGAAACGCTCGGTGAGTGTCATGGGCTGTCGAAGACCTTAACCAGGAATCTACTTATCTTAATGACCCACGGCCATCTATGCAAACCTGAGCTCACCACTCAATTAATTGCATTGTCTTTGATCAACACTCATCGCTAAATTTAAACCCACTGGCACTGGGCTACCCATATGTGGCACACAGCACGAGTGGCTGTACGACCAGGATTGGTTTGATAAATACAATTATGACATGGCACAAAAGACCTGCATATCCATTTGCAGTGTTTTTCTCACCACATACAGTACGTCATCTTGGTAACGGCGCCTCTAGAATGCAGATCAGGCATTCGGCTCTTGTGTTCTCCTCAGCAATCGAGTTTGATAGCTGTCACTTTTGTTCACGCTCCCAAACCATCGCCCAGATCTTTTTCCTCTCTTCAGCTCTGAATTGATCAATTTGTCTCCCTTTTTTTCTTCTTTTTTGCCCTTCCACTTACCGGCGACAGAGTCCCATAAAACCGCTCACTTAGACGTGCGCGGCTGCAGCGGGAGAGAGGTCAGTGTTATCCAAACAGTGCCATTGGGCCATTTGCTATAGCACCCTCCAGTCAGCAAGCCGGAGGAATCAGAGCCCCTCACTTCAATCAGGCTTACAAGCACAAGCTGTGCACAATGAATTTATAATGCCAAGAGCAGAGCAAAATCAAACCAAGAGAGCAAGGGAGATGGAAACAGGGAGAGAGAAATGGAGAGCGTGTGTGAGGTGTATTGCTTGCTGTGTATGTAGGAGAAAGAGATGCACACAGAGCAATGGAGAGAGAGTATTATGCTATCGATGTCAGTGGCTCCTATTTTGCTTGTGCCGGATGCTTGTTTACAAATGGAAATAAACAAGTGATTGTTGAAGGTGAGAAAATATACTGTGAGCAAAGCCAGCAATAAACAGGGACCTGTTGTCTCTCTCTCTCTCTCTCTCTCTCTCTCTCTCTCTCTCTCTCTCTCTCTCTCTCTCTCTCTGTGTGTGTGTGTGTGTAGGTACATGTATGTGTCAATGTGTGCCAACAGTGATAATGTGCTGTTCTTAGGTCCCTGCTGTGTTTTTGTGCAGGTGTTTTGTTTTGAAGGTTTATTACAAGAAGTTACTGTGTTCTCAACTCTTTATATATGTAAGAATCAGTGAACCAAATTACTTTTGAAGTAAAAAGTAGTGTAGTGTTTTACATTTTAAACTCCTAAAATCAGATAACAGTTACTGACAAAGGGATAGCTTACCCAAAAATGAAAATTCTCTCATCATTTACTCACCCTCATGGCATTCCAGATGTATATGCCTTTCTTTCTTCTGCTGAACACAAAGATTTTTAGAAGAATATTTCAGCTCTCTAGGTCCTCACAATTTAAGTGAATCGGTAGCAAAATGCACATAAAGGCAGCATAAAAGTAATCCATATGACTCCAGTGGTTAAATCCATGTCTTCAGAAGCAATATGACAGTAGCAACGCACTACATTTACTCAGTTACATTTACCTGAGTAACTTTTAGGAAAAAATTTACTTTTAGAGTAGGTTTAAAAGTGGGTAGCCTACTTTTTACTCTAACTCGTTAATTTTTGATGGAAAAAAAATCTACTTTTACTCCTTTACATTTTATGGCGTTCAACTGTTACTGTTTTATTTTTTTACGTTAAAGAGGTGACGACTCTGTTTCACTCAGCGTTGCCATGTTTGCTTATAAACAAATTTGGGCTTATATTGCTGACCAGATCACTTGTTTCTGTTGCGAGATCTGGCAACACATGGTGCTGCGTTCCAACGTGAACGCAACAGTGTCAGCCCACTTTTTCAGCGGGCTCAGAACATCTGGAAGGTAATGGCCGAAATGGGAGATAAAGTGACCATGTCGACAGAGACACGTCACCCATGGCCTCATATACAAACACTTCTTTCGCTCCAAGGAGTGAAAACAAACAGTTATATAATGCGATGCCTGCTCTGTGCTCCAAAACAAGTTGACCTATCAGCATACAAGAATTCAAGCTCCAACCTAAGAAAACACATTGTGGTAAGTTTCATGGTCATTTGTAACTACAGGCACTTTGACCTAATTTTAATATAAATGTTAACACATTGAATTTTAGTTTTATTTTTTTATGCATTAAGTCGATAGTCCATTTTTCAGAAATAAGCTTGAAATGTTTTGAGATGAAACATGATTGTATTTTATATGAAGTAAAACTAGTATTTGATGGTGATACGGCATTGAAAATGTACTACATAAGAATGAAGTGTATTTATAAGAGAAATGCATAACCAGTGTAGCCTTTAGTGCTGGATAGATAGCTACACAGCTATCATTCTGTCATCAGAATCCACATTACTCAGGGATTTTAGTCAGTGACATAAATAAATACCAGAATTGTATGATTTGAGCTTTTTTCTGCCTATTCGGGTGGAACCATTGTAGTAAAATAGTCTGACAGTATTTTCTTCAGCACATTTCAGCGGCACTGCGCCCTACTGGATGTACAGCATGAAACGCACAATTATTCACAATTATTGGATTGCATTTATGCCTTAAAGGCTTGCAATCATTCCTTATACAAGAATTGTAGACTTAAATATATTTCTGATCTCATCATTTGGCAAAAGGCTGCTGAGAACAGTACTTATTTTAAAAAAATTCCCCCTTAAATTTACTAAAAGAATTGTTAGAAGGAATCAGAACCAGAATCATTAGAAGTAATTGGAACCAGAATCGTTAAATTCCTTACGATTCCCAACCCTTACCAAGGGACAGGTTTTTAGCCCAATATTCAGCTAACCATTTATCAAAGAAAAACACAAGTAGCTTAAACCTTTCTCTTTTTTTTCTCACTGCTGAGAAGGCAAAGTGCCTATAGTTACAGAAACACCATTTCAATATGAATGATAATTTATTATCAACCTAATATACTGTATAACTGTTATTTTATCAGAGGTTCACCCGAACAAGTTGAAGACTTATACAGAGCTAATTGTGTCCAGGAAGTGAGGATCAGCCTTATTTGATCAACCTCTTAATCAAATGAAGAATTCAAAGATTGTGAATGCCTTTTCCTCCTCTGTCCCAAAAGTGTTGCAGGCAACGGTTGATAAACTGTTAGTCAGTTTTGTCTGTGAAGGCAACCAGACATTTTCTGTCGATAAAATGCCATCATTTAAGAAAATTGAGACCTTGCAACCGCAGTGCACTATAATGACAAGAAAAACATTACGCATCAAAATACAGGATGCATTTGAAAACATGAAAAGTGCACTTGTCCAAAAATAAAACTACGTCGATCATGTTGCTACTACAGCAGACTGCTGGTCAGACAGGCAGCGCGGTTACTTGGGGGTCACCTGCCACTGGATAGACAAAGTCATTAGAAAGATGTTCAGCAGCCTTAGCTTGCAGACGTATAAAAGTTTCACACACATTCGATGTCCTCGCTGCAGCATTGGAGGAAATACATTCAGAGTACCAGATTAGACAAAAGATTTTGAGGACAACTACAGATAGTGACTCAAACTTTTTGAAGGCCTTTCGAGTAAAAGGAGAAACTCGGGGGAGGAGAAACAAGAAGACCTCATGGATGCACAGGATGATGAATCTGACGAAAGTGACTCGGCGGTGGAGTGCCAAGATGTGTCATCTATTTTAGAGGAGGACAATGGCCTGGAATACCAACTTCCCAGACATCAAAAGTGTGCATGCCATCTATTCAATCTTATTTCTACTGTTGATGAGAGACTGTCATGTTCAGCATTTGCAAAATGCAGTGCGCTGTGGAATAAAACGAGCAGGTCAACCATGGCTTTTGAAACTGCAATGTGAGTGTAAATTGCAGTTCCTGCATCCCAATCAAACCCACTGGAACTCACTGTTCCTTGCTGTAGAAAGGGTGGTGTGCATCCAGAGGAAACAAGGAGAACAAGCTATCTGAATCATTTGCTCAGCATTAAAGATAAAAATGTAAGTTGCAAGACCTAATGTTATTTTTTTTTAATATTGTTTCAGATAAGTTGTTTTAGATGGTTGCGTGATAACTGTAGTTGATTTTTAAGCAATTATTATTAACATTTTTGTTTTTATGGTGCAGGCTGAATCCAGCTGAAATGAAGCCTGTTGCCATGGCCCTCAACATACTCCAAGGGGAATCGTCAGTCCATAGGGGTTTTCTGCTTCCAACTCTTTAGCAACTGCTGGACAAGCTGAAGAGGCTGGAGTCAAGCTGTAAAGTCTGTCAACCCCTCCTTTAGGCCCTAAAACATGGCATCCAGAAAGGTTTTGGAGAGGTCACGAAAGAACCAGAGCTGATTGCTGCATCTATACTACTTCCAAAATTCAGAACCTCCTGGATAACAGAGGAAAGCAACTTGAAAGCTGGTAATGCATCTATGTCTGTCAATTCAGAAGTCATTTACTTGACCTTGAGTTGAGATTGGTTCTCTCATTTTGTGTTTTAGTGGTGAGTTACAGTTTAACAAGAGTTAAAATCTCTTAAAATCTGGTGTAGGAATACACAGTAGTAGAAAATACAGTAGATATATAGGAACATACAGGCTTAAAGTGGTTAAATCTTTCTCTGCACAGGGCTTGACTACATAAATCAACTGGAAACCAACATGGACAACAATGTCCTCTCTTACAGCAGCACCCAATCAGATGAAGATGACTTCTTTGCATCCTTGAAGATAGTAGTCTCACAAGAAGGAGAGCTGGAGAGTTACCTTTCATGTCCGTCAACTGGAGGTATGGACATGTTGCATTCCTTTCCACAAGTGAAGAAATTATCTCTCAAAGTAAACATTAAAATGTTGAAATAAAGACAGTCAGCAGTTGGGGAAATATATATATATATATATATATATATATATATATATATATATATAATTATTATTATTATTATTATTATTATTATTATTATTTGTTTGTGCGAGATTTTGTTTTGAAAATGGCAGGTTCTGTGTTCTTGTACCCATCACAAGACTGAGATGTGCAGCTTGTTTTCCATCTCAAACCCAGGTTTCCGAAGTAACTAGTAATTCGCTACTTGAATAGTCTTTTCGTAGGATACTTTATTACTCGTACTCAGGTAAATATTTTCATTATTACTTTTACCTAAGTCATTCTTTTTTATAGGTAATTTTACTTGTACTTGAGTAAATGTTTTGGCTACTCTACCCACCTCTGGGTGTGGGTGAGAAACAGATCAATATTTAAGTCCTTTTTTACTATAAATTATCCTCCCTGCCCAGTAGGTGGCAATTTGCACAATTGGCAAAAACAAAAGAATGTGAAAGTGAAATTGGAGATTGATAGTAAAAAAGGACTTTAATACTGATCTGCGTTTGAAATCTAGGCCTTCAGTGTGACTCATGCCATTAAGAAAACACAGTTTCACAATGAATAAGACACCCTATGCCTTTGGGCATCATACATTATGTCGCAGCTAACTAGTAATAACAATTGACATTTTAAAAACACATCTAAGCACGAAAGCCAGAACTTGAAATGGCACTTAATGCTCAAGCAAGCATAATTTTAACTGCAGCATGACTGTTTTGTGAAATGAACATCTCCCGAACAGACATTCAAAAATAATAATGTTTCATATGAATCTACCAAGGAGGTCTATAATACCTGGAAAAATCTATTTAATAATATTTGCAGTTTAAATGTTGCTTGCAATACATTTTTTGTCAGGGTACACGGTTATGCTGCATTCCATTCAAGTTGGATGTGGGATATTCCTACTTGATATCTCCGACCATAAATGCATTTCATTCCCCGATATTCGGAACTGCAACGCTCCCGTTAGCTTAGCAGGGGTTTGACTCTCATTAGAGATGTCTCCTGGCAACCCAACTGATAAACAATGCTGCAGCGCTAGCATTTGTGCTTCAGGTTTACGATTATCAAGAGATTATAATGTTTTATACACCTGTTTCTGCAGGCATTTGTTAAACAAGCTTTAATATCATGTAATGTGGAAACAAACTCATTTATCGATATTACTCAATAAAGTGAATGTTTATCACTTACTTTGTATACCTCCCTGAGTGTGGACATGTTTGTGTGACATCATGCTCCTGCATCTCGGCAAAATCGGAGTTGAGAATTTCTGCATGAGCCTACAAGTTGTAATTCTGACTTCAAGATGCATTCCATTGCACTTTTCCTAGTAGGAAGTTGTAAAATCCAACTTTCCGAGTCGAATGGAACGCAGCACTACTTTTCAAAACTTGATCTGACACTGAATGTTCAAGCAGCCTAATTTACACTTCCTGTTTAATCAATTAAGCAATCACACGGTCATGCAGAACATCGTGTTTTTAAATCCATAAGGATCTCTTTCTCAATGGTGATGACAGCCGACTCGTCAGACAGCTTGATCTTTCGCTCTTGAATCATGTATATCATTAAAGCGTGATTGAGTCACTCAAGGCCAGCTAGAAGGCCTCTACTGGGACATATCCTAAAGATCACACCCACCAAGAACATAAATCAATCTGATTGGCTGATGAATCTGACAATCTGACTATAGATGCCTATTCATTTGCACTGTTGAGGGATTCTGAAGAAATTCTGAAGGCCTGAGGGGGTGGAGCTCAGACTCACACACTGCTTCGGCTTACGAGCTCGGCTTTGGGCATGCGATTTGTGAAACAGTTGTCACACTTTGCTTGTAAGCATCAAGGAATAAATTCTGACTGGATAAACTTTTCGTTTTTCTCTATTTGTTTGTAGATTAAGAGTGGAAAGCGATTAAAAATACATTGGCAAAAAGGTGATTGAGAATGAAAGGATGAAAAATATTTATTTATTTGGCATGTTAGGCCAACAGAGAAGGCTTTGCTGGCCCTGAGAAATCACCACTGATCGCTTCTGAAGACATGGAGACATTTAGATTACTTTTATGCTGCTTTTGTGATTTTTGGAGCTTCAAAGGTCTGGCCACCATTCACTTGCATCGTGTGGACCAACAGATCTCAGATATTCTAATAAGCTCTTCATTTGTGTTCTGCAGAAAAAAGAAAATCATACACTTCTGAGATGGCATAAGGGTGAGTAAATGATGAGAGAATTTTCATTTTTGGGTGAACTGTTCCTGTAAGTTAATTAGTTTTAATTAAATTACTTTGGTTACAGATTTCTAAAATAATATTTATGTGAAATGCATTAAAAATGTCCAGTATGCAGGGGCAGTAGACATCCGGGGCTTAACCCAGAGACATGCATGCATCATACATGGGATACACTTTAAAATATGTTTTGGCAAAGAATTTTTAAATGAAGTAAATCTTTCAATAAAGAAACTTTTCAGGTCTACCAACGGCTTTATTCCATGACTATAGACAATCATCCGCAATCCTCCTTTATAATACTGCTCAATGCTTTTATGATTTGTAATCAAACTCATTGAACACATTGGCTATATGTTTAAAACGAGTCATGGCCCCAAGCTTTTACTCTTTTAACTTCTTATCGACGATTGGCCAGTTTACATGTCAGTCAGTACCTCTTGTCTGAGTGGCGGTTCTTGTCAGAAGTGAATGAATGTAAAAAGGAGACACCGTTTGATGCGCAGCTACTACATGCATGAAAACTTGTGATTAGTACAAGGTTATAAAAACATTGAGGGCTTTTCCTGAAACATAGGGCTTAAACCCGGTAAGCCCACCCCTGCGCCGCGCCTGCCAGTATGACTGTTTGCATTTCTGTGACAGATAAAGGGTCCGTGCCCCCGAACATGTCATTGTAAGGGAAATGATTGATGCTGAGTGTATGACTTGCCTGCGACAGTGAACAAGAAGGAAATACAGACATTATTTTAAATGAGCAGAAAAACACTTTTTGTGAAAAGTGTTTTAGAAAGTTACTTAAAAGTAGTTATTAGTAATGTGATTACTTTTTCGATGAAGTAATTAGTAAAGAAATCTGATTGTAATTTAAGAGAAGCAATTTGTGGTTTGTAGTAGGTTGTGGTTGATCAGTTTTAGATAAGGGGTTTGGGTAAGGGCATAATATTAATAATCATTTCCTTAACGCCTAGTGTGTGAATCTCTTGCTTACTTCCGCATTAGACATTTGGGCATTTGCACGTGATGAAATCGTACAAAATCATACAAAATAGCCGACTCGTAAAATATGTATGAATTTTCACGAGACTGAGTTGTAGATTACCTTTCAGGAGTAACTTACCCAACACTGGTAACAATGCATTGACCATTGAAAGTGGTGTGTGTATGTTTTTGTGAGAGCTGTTTGCTTATTCTCTGTCTGGTTTGTGGCCTTTGACCACATTAAGTTCTTCATTATCATGACTGCTCTTATCATCTCAAATCAGACATTCAAAAGCAAGCACGACATAAACATGTTTGCCTATAAAGAGAAAGAGGGAGACAGAGAGAGACAGTGTGAAAGAGCGAATTAGAGGAAACAGATGAAACTGAGAATACGATGAAAGAAAAAAAATTAAGGTGGAGTGAAATAGGGGTACAGGAGAGTCCCAAAGAAAGACATGGATAGAAGGAGGTCCTGAGGTGAGAGGAGAAGACAGGGATAGAAGAAGAAAATGGATGGAGCTTGATTGAAGCTTATGGTGCAGTTCCTCATTTGTCCTCTAGTTTAAAAAGGAGGCATAGTCAGCCTTTGGCAAACAGAATGTTTTTATGAGATGGCACTGCAATTACCCGTTACCTTGACTGTCTTCGTTTTAAGAGCTGGTCGGCCTTGGGGTTACCTGGATACACCTGGGGGGAGGTGATAAAGGGCTTAAGTCAATGGAGTCAATGAGCTTAAATTAAACCCATCCCAAGTTAGTCTCCGCTTTCTCCATCAGTGTGTCTGAGGCCTATTACCCTGTTTGTCTCTGAACTGCCTGTATCTTTAGCTCAAGATGAATACAGTCTTCATGGTGTGGGCAACCCCTGTTGAACAACTTGCACAACATAAATCAATTCTGAGAGATATCAAGCAGGTGAAAATATTTGGTAACTCAACCGTGAGTGCTTAAGATTCACATCTGTTAAACTTAAGATATGCATTTGCTTGTGTGTGCATGGGTTTGTATGGATGCATGCACATTAGTTTGTGTGTGTTTGCATAGTGAGCATTTAGCTTCAGTTAGCAGACAATAGCCTTACAAGCACACAAAAACACATGCACACGCTCCCCCACCCAACGCCTTAGCAATGTTTGATCAAATTTAATCCAGGCCCATTTGACCTCCACCTTCCCTATGACCTCTAGCAAACTCTCAGGCGAGATGAAGGCTACGGTTAGTGTGCGTGTCCCTTGATGTCTGACTGAGAGTAAACACTGATGGTCAAACACACATCCCCTTTTTCCCTTCACTCTCTGTTCGACTACTCCCTTCCAGACTGCCTCTATTTCTCAAGCACCTCTCCTCCTCCCATCCAACACCCACTTTGAAAAATAAAAATAAATGTTTTATGGCTGTTTTAATTTCTGAACTAATTCCTCTGGTTCTTTTGAATATCTGGAAAACTGTTCTTATGTAAATATTACATCAAGCTTAATAATGCTCTGCTCCCAGGGAGATT
Organism: Myxocyprinus asiaticus; assembly: GCF_019703515.2. Classification (NCBI taxonomy): domain Eukaryota; kingdom Metazoa; phylum Chordata; class Actinopteri; order Cypriniformes; family Catostomidae; genus Myxocyprinus; species Myxocyprinus asiaticus. The sequence goes on along the minus strand of NC_059376.1, from coordinate 30,585,264 downwards.
TTACTGCATCCTTTAAACAGTTTCCTTTGCAAACCATCTAATCTATGTCCTCTTTTATGAATTGTCTATCATTATCCAGTATGAGCTTTGCTTTGTTGTCACTAAAAGAATCAAATATGTTTATAAAAATTTTGATTCATTACGGGGAAAGTATCTTGTGGTAAAGTCATATTTGTTTCTCTCTTTCCCTCCTTTCGCTGCCTCCGTAGAAGCTTTCATGTGTGTGTGTGTAATTATCAGATATTATTATTGTGGTGATTGTCATCATTGGAACATCAAAGCATTGGATCTCTGCATGTAGTGAAGCTTACAACTACTTTTCCGCTCTTTCTCTCTCGCTCTCTTTAAATCTCTCTTATTATTTATTAATTTATTTATTTAGAATAAATTTGTTAGTGTCTGTTTTTGAGTGCACTCTCTCAAGCTGTTGTCGGTATCAAAGAGAGCTCGTGAAGTGCCCCTTGTTCATGAATAAATGAATCAGTGAAACATAGAGAAAACCTGTGAACCACAACATACTCGCTTCTTTCTTTCTTTTCCTCTTCCAGTCTCTCACTCATCCCATCTCATTGAAACACTCTCTCCCTGGGTGGCAAAATATTTACCCCACGTGGCTTTACGATGTCTGAGTGTACAAATCTCTCTCTCTTTTTTTTTTGTTGCAGATTTCACTAAATTTTACAACCCGATCTCATGAAAATTCATACATAAATTTACGAGTTGGCTATTTCGTATGATCTTGCACGATGTTGTTCGCATAAACTCGTATGACTTCATCACGTGCAAATTCCCGGATGTCTAATGCGGAAGTGCGAGTTCCATGCACGAGGTGTTAAGGACATACTTATTATGCCCTTACCCAAAGCCCTTATCTAAACTTAACCAATCAGTAGAGTGTGTAATCATGATAGAAATCTGTGTGTAACAGAAGCAAGTAATTGTCACGTATTAGATGGAAACGATGTCCAGCGACGTCATTGGCTGTAGTGAAAGTCGTAGGAATTCAAACGATTGCAGACGCACAATATCATACGAATTAGCCAAATTTAGAAAAGTCGTATGAATCCTGATGATTTCGCCATGAGTGTGTTAAATTTTTACTGAATAAATAAATATAAAAAAATTGCGATAGAGTGGCAGCAAAATATTTACCCCACAGTACGGCATTACAATGTAATTACGATTTTAAAAATATCCATTTTATAGTTCAATTGTCAGTTTTCTCTTAAGTAAAATAAGTAATAATTAAGCAGGTCTGTAAAAACACACCAAGACGTGGAGCACGTGTACAAATTTTATTGTATTTTTATTTTATGTATTTTTTGCTTATTTTCTATTTTCAAATAAATAAATGCCGCCGTGGAGCGGGAAACGTGTTTTTCATTTCTTAAATCCCTGTTACTGCCTTCATATTCAGTGTGGCTGTTCTGGTTACACTTTGCAGTTTCTAGGCTACACACATTACATGTAAATTGAATTGAAATATTATTGAAACTAACAAAGTGTATTTCATGGAGCTTTACTAATTACAAAATATTGCATAAAAACGGGTGGTTGTTTTGCTTGGCCCTTACTCAGTATGACACCCACACAAATGCAGAGCAACTGAAACAGAAACATTGCGTAGCATAGTCACATTATAGCACAATAATATATTTTGTGATAAAACAATATTATAGGTATTCTTTATGATATGGAGAGCTGTGGTAGAATTTTTGAAGAGTTTGTTTTTTTAAATTTGGCTAAGTTAAAAGTAACTCAATTGGCAAACCAGCGCTAGGTAAATATTGGACAGAACACATGTTGGGTTAAACTAACCCAGCAAGTTGGGTTACACATTTTAACCCAACATGTCAGCTTATATTGACAATATGCTGGGTTAATTTGACCTCATTAATGGTTACTGTTTTATTTATTTTTTTATTTTTTTTACAGTAAAATCTCTCTTTATATAAAAGAATGCATTCGTATTGTTATATAGATATACAGTGCATTCAGAAAGTATTCAGACCCCTTAATTTATTTGAATTTTTTATGTTGCAGCCTTATGCTAAAATGCTTTACATGTTTTTTCCACATCAATCTACACTACCCCATAATGACAAAGCAAAAACCAGATTTGATAACTTTGCTAATTTATTAAAATAAAAAAATGAAAACACAAGTATTTAGACCCTTTGCTATGACACTTGAAATTTAGCTTAGGTGCATTCACCTGTGGCTATTTCAATTGATTGGACAAGATTTGGAAAGGCAGACACCTGTCTATATAAGGTCTCACAGCTGAAAATGCATATCAGAGCAAAAACCAAGTCATGAGGTCAAAGGAACTGCCTGCAGAGCTCAGAGACAAGATTGTTTCGAGGCACAGATCTGGGGAAGGCTAGAAAAATGTTCAGCTGCATTGAAGGTTTTCCAAGAGCACAGTGGCCTCCATAATTCTTAAAAGGAAGAAGTTTAGAACAAACAGGACTCTTCCTAGAGCTGGACGCCTGGCCAAACTGAGCAATCGGGGGATAAGGGCCTTGGTAAGAGAGTTGACCAAGAGCCTGATGGTCACTCTGGTTGAGCTCCAGAGATCATGTGTGGAGATGGGAGAAACTAGAAGGACAACCATCACTGCAACACTCCATCGATCTGGGCTTTATGGCAGAGTGGCCAGACGGAAGCCTCTCCTCGGTGGAAGACACAAAAAAAGCACCTAAAGGACTCTCAGACTGTGAGAAACAAGATTCTCTGGTCTGATGAAATTAAGATTGAACTGTTTGGCCTCAATTCCAAGCGTCATGTCTGGAGGAAACCAGGAAAGCTCATCACCTGCGCAATACCATCCCAATGGTGAAGCGTGGTGGTGGTAGCATCATTCTGTGGGGGTGTTTTTCAGCGGCAGGGACTGGGCCACTGGTCAGGGTTGAAAGAAAGCTGAACACAGCAAAATACAGAGATATCCTTAATGAAAACCTGGTCCAGAGCGCTCAGGACCTCAGACTGGGCCGAAGGTTCACCTTCCAACAGGACAATGACACTAAGCACACAGCCAAGACAAGTGAATGTCCAGCCAGAGCCCGGACTTGAACCCAATCGAACATCCCTGGAGAGACCTGAAAATGGCTGTTTACCAATGGTCCCCATCCAACCTGACAGAGCTTGAGAGGATTTGAAGAGAAGAATGGCAGAAAATCCCCAAATCCAGGTGTGCAAAGCTTATCACATCATACCCAAAAAGACTTGATGTAATAATCACTGCCAAAGGTGCTTCAACTAAGTACTGAGTTAAGAGTCTGAATACTTGTCAATGTGATATTTCAGTTTTTTTCTTTTTAATAAATTTGCAATGTTATAAAAAAATTTGGATTTTGCTTTGTCATTATGGGGTAAGGAGTGTAGATTGATGTGAAAAAAAATAATAATTTAAAGCATTTTAGCATAAGGCTGCAACATAACAAAATGTGAAAAAAATTAAGGGGTCTGAATACTTTATGAATGCACTGTATTTTTATATGTATGATATGAAATAAACACAAGAACAGTTTAGATGAACTTATTTTTTATTTAAAGACAAATCAATATGTAGAAGTTATGACAAATTCATTAAGATCCATAAAGTAATCATACATAATTCATAAAATATTTAAAGGAATAGTTCACCCAAAAATGAAAATTCTCTTATTTACTCACTCTCATGCCATCCCAGATGTGGATGATTTTCTTTCTTCTGCAGAGCACAAATTAAAATTTTTAGGAGAAAATCTCAGGTCTGTTTGTCCATATAATGCAAGTGAATGGTGGCCAAATTTGGAATCTCCAAAAAGCAGAAAATGTCAGCATAAAAGTAATCAATAAGATTCCAGTGGTTTAATCCATGGAGCTCTAAAATACCTGGAGAGAGCCATCCATTAGCAACCCCATTGATCACTATGGCTCTGCTCAGCTAGTGCAGGGTTCTCAGGAAGTTTGCGAAGTGTGTGTGTATACAGTTGTGCTCAAAAGTTTGCATACCCTGGCAGAAATTGTGAAATTTTGCCATTGATTTTGAAAATGACTGATCATGCAAAAAACAACTTGCTCCTTGAAACAACCACACCGTCTTTTTCCAAAGCAGCCTGTATTTCTCCTGAGGTTACCTGTGGATTTTTCTTTGTATCCCGAACAATTCTTCTGGCAGTTGTGGCTGAAATCTTTCTTGGTCTACCTGACCTTGGCTTGGTATCAAGAGATCCCTGAATTTTCCATTTCTTAATAAGTGATTGAACAGTACTGACTGGCATTTTCAAGGCTTTGGATATCTTTTTATATCCTTTTCCATCTTTATAAAGTTCCATTACCTTGTTACACAGGTCTTTTTACAGTTCTTTTCTGCTCCCCATGGCTCAGTATCTAGCCTGCTCAGTGCATCCACGTGAGAGCTAACAAACTCATTGACTATTTATACACAGACACTAATTGCAATTTAAAAAGCCACAGGTGTGGGAAATTAACCTTTAATTACCATTTAAACCTGTGTGTGTCACCTTGTGTGTCTGTAACAAGGCCAAACATTCAAAGGTATGTAAACTTTTGATCAGGCCCATTTGGGTGATTTCTGTTATCATTATGATTTAAAAAGGAGCCAAACAACTATGTGATAATAAATAACTTCATATGATCACTGTCCTTAAATAAAATACTTTTTTTTTTTTTTTTTGCATGATCAGTCATATTTTCAAAATCAATGGCAAAATTTCACAATTTCTGTCAGGGTATGCAAACTTTTGAGCACAACTGTATGTGTGTGTGTGTTTGTGTGTCTATATATATATATACACACATTATATAGCCTATATATAGCCTACATTTTTAATAATGTACAAAACGTCTTTTCTTTGCTCCTTGGCCCTTCACATTGAACGAATCTGCTGAAAAGGCAAGTAAAATTATTCAGCACTAGTACAAATGTGCAAGAGAAAGTGAAATATAATTTTATCAAACAGACAAGAAATGCAACACTTAAAAAAATAGGAAAAGGCGGCTGTTGTTTCAGTCAGCCATAGGTCTGTATAATTTCACATATTTACAGTAACAACAAGATTACCCGATTCATATTACCTTGGATGTAATGATTAAACACTCTGAAGGCTGGAAGTGCGTGCGTGTGTGTGTGTGTGTGTGTGTGTGTGTGTGATATATATATATATATATATATATACATACACACATTGTTATATAAATGTTCAACTATTTTTGATCTCAAAACAGTTTAACAAACGTATAGAAATATATATTTTATTTTTAGATTTATTATTTAATCCTTATAGACTACTAAAATGTTGTTTTATTTATTTATTTATTTTGCAGACTTGCAGTTAAAAAGAGGTAAGTTTGAGTATTCGTTTCCACTGGTAAATGTCATTTGCCCATATCATTATGAAAAAGTTCTTGATGAATCTTGCTGTTAGGTGAAGGATCCAATTTACTGATTAAGTTGATCTTTTCTTCAAAACACATTAATGATACATTATAATAAGTATCCCTAAAGTATACCTTTTTGTGTTTTCACAATGTTGTTGTCACAGTTGTTTAAAATGACTTTTGAGCTGTTTCCATCGCTTTGCGATTGTCCATGAGAGAGGTGGATTACATCAACACTCGTTTGCTCTTCCTTACGTTCCCAGATGTCATCCTCAAATTTTGCCACCTGAATTTCTCAACCTGTATTCAACAACCTGAATACCTGAATTTTTTTTTTTTTATAGGTGAATTTACACAATGTTGAAACTTATTTGAAATTAACAGCACATTTTATCGATAACAACAAATTACACTGTCTTTTTTTCAAGATCATGAATTCAGAGGCTTTTTCAAATTCAAGTTCTGGTGATATAAAAATTACGCCAGACACAGCTGCTGTAGTCACGGCACTCGCTTGACATGGTTGCGTCGCTCTCTCTGGGTGTAGACATTGGTTCCATCTGCATTTGTGCAAACCAGCGGCCTTAACAGATATTAAATAAACTAGCTTGGTATTATGTTGATGTTTATAATACAAATAAGTACATTTAAAAAACAAAAATGATCATGTGAGACAACAGAAGTTGTTCCTGTCTCTACAGTAATGACTGATAGGAATACAAGTGAATACAAACCATAATTTTATTAAGGAAGATTCCCCTCAGGATGTTTTCTCAGGACAGGAGGCAAAAATGATATCCAGTTTGGCACAAATAAACCAACAGTGGGTTATTTTGACCCAGCAGCTTGGGTTGGCTGTGGTGAATTTTACTGTCAGTGACAATGACCCAGCCATTAATCCAGCAAAGTTGGGTTAAAAACTACCCAACACTGTGAAAATGACCCAGCAGACTCAAAACAACCTTCTGGGTTAAAAAAAACAAAAAAACAAAACCCCAGCAAAATTTTGAGTGAGGTGAATATAGATGCAATAATGTGTTTTACATAGACGTTCCTTTTGAAGGGACTGAAATCAAATAAAAGCACTTATTTGAAATAATTTATAGTAGACTACTTAAATTCCCTGTGATTTCTGAGGAAGTCCTTCCGATGGCAGTCCCCCGTGTAGGAACATAGGCGCTCTCTTGTTCTGTATGTTCTATAACGTGGCCCTGAACATTTTTTTTTTTTTTTTTTTATATCAAAAGGAGCATAATTATGTAGGCTGCAATAAAAGTGTGTTATATTTGAAAGACCTCGAGTTGATATCTATTGCGTGCATGTTTTTTTTTTTTTCTATACTTCAAATCAGATTTAATCTAGATACATTTCCAGAAAGCATCCAAAGGTCACAAACAAAACTATACAGACAAACAACAATCAGGAAGAACTATTGATACATATAGATTAATTTAATTATAATTTATTAAATGTTCTGGCAGAAGCTATTTTGATATTAAACACTCTCAGCATCTTCCTAATTTGTAAAGGTGCTGAAACCATTAGGCAGTAATCCTTGGGCCTTAACCTTGGACCATATGACCGTGGAAAGGGGGGCTTTAAAGCCAATGGGGTCCTGGAGGTGTGTGGGCAAAGTCAGGCCTTCCGCATTATATGCTTTAACATGTATGGCAAATCCAGCGCGGTTAAACAAACTTAACCTTCATTTGTGAAACGGTGCAACTCAAAGGGCAGAAAACGACTTGTGAAACGAATTACCGTTTGGAAAAAGCAACAGAGAGAGGGAGTGGAGGTAAAGAACAGAAATCATTTAAGATGAAGAGGCATTTTTAATGAGTTTGCTCAGACATTGATTTTCTGCAGTAATCTTTTATTAATATGCAGTGGGCGTCCTGTCCCCAAGCCCAGGGAGGGGTCACAGCCTGTCAGGGCCCCTACTCCCTCAAATAACACCCCAAAGCCCAGGGAAAATGGTATTTTAGCGAAGGCAAACATTGTCCTGTCTTGGCTTAAGGGGCGAAATAGCTGTTTGTTTTAAAACTTGTTCCTCTCTAAGTGTGGTGTCTTTCGAAAGACCGACAGGACGTCAATAGATGAAAAGTCTATTTTTACTTATTGATTTGATTTAATACTTTAGATTTGAAATTGCAAGTCCTTTCAACTTTGCTCAATGGCGGTAGCCTATTTATACAGTTTAATTGTGATTGATTAAAAGAAGGGCAAACATATTTAGAAATTTGCTGCATGGAACAATTAAGAGACAGAAGCCACCAAAGTTAGATCCCCTTATTTTGTGTGTGTGTGTGTGTGTGTGTGTGTGTGTGTGTGTGTGTGTGTGTGTGTGTGTGTGTGTGTGTGTGTGTGTGATTTTCTGTAATAATAATAGGCACAAGTACTTTTTTTTTTTTTTTTTTTTTTTTTTTAAGAAACAACAAGGCTGTAGTAAAACTATCGATTAATTTTGGTGGCATTTATTTATTTCAATATGTAGGCTATTGTTGTAACCAAATGTAATATTACTTCAGGTTACCCACAAGGAAGCATAAATTGATGTGTGCCCAGGTATTAAGTCAGTGGAGCTTTTTTTTTTTTTTTTTTTTTTTTTTTAAAAGAGAGAGAGAGCGCGCATATTACGTGTATGCCAATTATTCGAAGTAAAAACTTCTGTAGGCTGAAGGTTTACATTGCATTTTAAAGGAAACGTTCAGTTTCAAAGGTAATGTCTGCCACCTAGTGGCTCATTCAGGATGGGTAGATTACACTGAATGAGTGCAATTTATAGATTAGAACTGAGCCTTTTTTTATGTCTAGGCTAATATCAGTCAGAACATATCTTTTTATTCATATTTAATAAACCACTTTATTTACAATTTTAAACGATAATCCTTTAGCCACAGCAGGGGAAAGTTGATTCGGAAAGATATCTACTTGTAGTACCAATAGGTGGCAGTATGCATTCATATCTTAGTCACGCGAAAAACACCCAAATACAGTTCAAACACAAAGGAAGTCTGATTTCATAACTTTGTTACCTTTTAATACTTGAGAAATACATGAAAAATAAACTCTTCATGAAATAATAAATATAAAATTTCTGTATGAACAAATGCACAATTTACAAAACAGTGTCATCTCTGTGAACTATTTAAGTTATTGCATTATCTATCACCGTCCATTTTACATTATAAAATGGTCTCTTTTATATTATTTGGGTGTTAGGCTTGATACTGATAATTTGGTATATTTTCTATTGCCCCATTTCACTCATTTGAAAAAAAAAAAAAAAAAAAACCTTCACATTCTTACTTTGCTGTCTGCTTTGATTGGGCAGTAGAGACCAGTCACGTGTCTATTCACATAAATGTACCATAACTCATTAAAACTGATTTTTACATTCAGAGAATCAGGTTTGAACATAGTCATAACATAACTATATAACACAATGTTCTTATTTTTTCTGTTATATACGACTACCATTCTGTCAGATGTAACAAATAGAAAGTGCTCACATTTGTATGCTGTTACACATTGAGGCAACAGCATTGTAGTATGTATGTATGTATTTATTTATTTTAAGGCAAAACCCCCAAATTGATATAAGCAGTACTACCATTTATTTTGTCCACAATGGCAGTGTACCTCAGAAGAAATTCTGACTAGAGATGGGTTATATGCCTCCAGAAAAACTCCTCAGGAAGTGAAAAGCAGTTGTGAAATGAGACAGGCCAAAAGGCAAGTCAGTGCATATCTTGGGTTTGGAACAGAAAAGTCAAGTGCACTGGGGGTTGTCAGCTGGCTGGGGGTCTTCAGTCTGTCTCTGAGCTGTGTTCTTCTTTGCTGTTGTTTCTGTCGTGTTAAAGAAGGCTCCACAGTCACATAGGCATTGGTTATCCTAATGTTTGGATGTGCAGTTGTGCTATGGTCAAGACAAAAACAAAAATATGTATTAATAGATAACCAAACTGGAATTGTCATTCAAAGCAGCTATTTAAACTATTTGAAGCAACATTACTGAAGTGTAGATGAAATAAAAAGAAACTGAACTGTTTCATAAGGAAAACAAGAGAGAAAATTTCTGGTGTGGTAATTTGGTTTCTGGTATTCATTGCATCCTCACCTGTCTCCTATACGCACCCACAGATCACTGAACAGCCGTGGTCGACTGTGTGCACGATGGGTTTTACGAGGATGCTTATATCGGCCAAACTCTTCTAGCTGACTGAGGCTATCTGGCAGCAGCATGTGGGAGAGTTCTTCCTGGCTGGTCTCCTCAAGCTCAGGGGGCCCTGATGTCCATTCCGTCGCTGGCTCTGAGCTTCCTTCAGTGGTAATCACAGTGGTACCCTCCACTTCATACCAGCTCCTTGGATAAGAACATGTCGAGACCAAGTCATCAAACGTTTGGCATGCAGTAATGTTTTATGTGATGCTCTCAATGTCTATATATATATATATATATATAATTTTTTCCAAAGTTAGAGGAATGTTCTGAGTTCATCACAAGTTAAGCTCAATTGAAAGCATTTTTGTCAATGTTTATTACCACAAAATTTTTTGACTCGTCCCTTGTTTATTTAAAAAAAAAAAAAAAATGGTAGTTAAAGTGGCACTAACAATGGAAGTGAATGGGTCAGGCCAAAAAACAACAAAAAAACATTGTTTCAAAAGTATATTCACAAGACGTTAACATTATTTGTGTTTACGTGATTTTAGCGTGATAAAATCGCTTGCTTGCTTTGCTGTGTCGCTGCAGCGCCGGTAAACACTGTTAGAGATTTTATCACACTAAAATCATGTTAACCTGTATGAAGTTTACATTTTGTGGCTTTACTTTTGAAACGGTGTATATTTTTACATTTACGGACTGACCCCATTTACTTCAGTTGTAACTGCTTTACTGTAACCTTGATTTATTGCTTAAACCAGGGACGAGTTGAAATTATTTTCTATAGTCATCATTCAATTGAGTACTCAACTTTTGATTGAACTTAACTTGTAATGAATTGGGAACATTCCTTAAAAATGGAACATGAGGGGAGTTCTTCTCTTTGAAAATGGCAATTATTTTTTAACATTCGGTTTGGTGACGCTAGTGGCGCAGAAATGACCCACTTCAGTTTTAAAATAGTTTATTCATATCTGTACAGGTTATTTTAGAATTGGGCAATACCAGGAGACACCTTTTTGAAGCATGAGAGATAAGATTCTTGGAGTGTTTAAAAAAAAAAAAAAAAAAAGCCCTGGCTTGGTGCGAGTGTGTGTATTTTGGAGTGTCTTTGGACTTCAAACATGCCCAGCTTGCAAAGAATGTACAAAGAGCCAAAATTGCCAGTAAAGTCAAAGCAACAATCTCAGAGTCTAAGGCTCCCTTACTGATACCCAAGTTCACTGCCACTAATTGCTAATATGAAACACTTGTGATTTTTGTTTCATCATGTTTAATATAGAATCTGGAACATTTAGACATTGGGATGTAGAATCAAGCCCACAGGAAACTCCTGTTTTGGCCTTTTACCGTACTGTACCAGTAGGGCGTAGTATTGCCTAAGATTATGCCTCTGTTTGCATTTGTCACCACCAGCTGTTGAGTGCCCACTGGGGCCTTCCATTACAGTGAACATGAGCCAAAGCCACACACACTGGGTAACCATGACGATATTTGTCTTATGGTAAACCATCCTTCATTCCTATCTGCCACCTTGTGGTCAGGTCAGCCAGCTGTGTTTAATGTGTCCATAAAGCAATTTTTTTATTTTTTTGGTTTGACTCTCATAATCACCCAAATGTGCACCACAAACGCACTACAGGACTAGTTCGAGCCTCATGTTTGTGGTTCATGAGCTATTAGTAAACTTCTGTCTAGCTGCCATCACACGTCGTTTTATTTGCCCGTCATATCACCTAATTTTTCGCTTTACAATGGAGACCGAAATAGAGCAGGACAATTGGAGAAAGTGAGAGGAAGCCTGAGAATGCTGCAAGGGTTTGTGTTTCGAATGCACAGTCAGTCCTTCATTCAGTCAGCCCATCCAGCTGTCAGCTTGTTACCACAGCCACTGTCATCATCTCCAGCAATCTTAGAACTTGCACTCGTTCTTTCTGCCTCTCCAACTTCCAGTACCGTTGTGTGCCAGGGAAAATAGCTTGCATTAAATCTGCAACAGGAGCTTTTCAAATGATAGATGTTTGCTGTTGTGGCGGTTGTCAGGTGCTTTTTGAGTTTAAACTGCCTTTTTGGGACTGTTCGCCCACTCTGTGCTCTAATTTTTCTATTTGCGCCCTTGTTTTGACTGGGTGTTGGAGCCATTACAACAGCTATTTTAATGATCACAAACTACACAGCCTTTGGATCACCTCCTTCCAGCCCCCTGGAGGCCTGTTGAGTAATGGTATGAAAATGAGTGGGGGGGTTTGCCTTTGTGTGAGCAGGCACAGCACCCCTCACTAAAAGACAAATGGGTGAGGCCTACAGGCCATCTGAGTTGGCAGAGCACTGGTCTGGCCCACCTCATCATGGTTGGTGGGGGAAGATCAAAGGCACAGTTTAACTCTGTTTGCAGTTTAGCACAATAAGTGGAATATCCTCCCGGTGAATTACAATGTGCTAGGAGTTTCTATGTGGTGAACTACGATGCATTGGTGATCTGTGTATGTAGTATGTAGCATTATATTCTGCTCAGCAGAGTGTTTGTTGTTTAACAACTTCACAATTATTATGTGTGTGTAGGGAATTGGCACTGAGAGAAAAGGAAATGGAGGAAGACATAAATAAGGATACAAATCTAAATGGGGGACAATGCGAATGAAAGCGATGTCTTTTGTGAGAGAACCATGCTGCCCAGCAAAGGCAAAACACAATAACATGTTTTGCCAAAACTGAGTTATGACCAAAACAGAGTTTCTCAGATCAGTGATTCCCGACCAGGGGTATGCATTCCCCAGTGTCTACATAAGCAGGTTCCAGGGGGTACTCAAATATAATATATATATATATTATTTTTTTTGCTTTGTTGAAACTATAAAACAAAATGTATGACTTTGTATAAATAAAAATGAGAGTAATAAGGGATGGGTAAAAAGATAGATTATCTGATTAATCGCAGTCTTCATTTGAGTGCTCCCTGTATGGATTCTTAAAATCCCAAGATCGATCTTTTACTCTATGCAAAATTCAGCAAAGTGAAGTGTTTTGAGAGTAAAAGTTTCATTTCACTCGTTCTGTTAAATGTGTTCAAAGTCGAGATCCATTTTAATACCCTTTCTATTCTTTACAGTCAATTGTTGATCAAAAGCAACAAAAAAGAAACATTTAATTCTAAAAAGAAGAGCTGTGCCACTTCACTCTTGTTAACATATGCTCAACCAAAATGCTTCCGAGACGCTCGCTGAACTGCAAGTATTCTCTTAAAGGACTCGATAGTATGGAAATAACATGCACTAAACATGAGTGATAGATTAATTTCTCTTTGGCATTAGCCCTGTCCTTCGGTTCAGCATCATGATTCTCGCTCGAACCATCAGATCCTGTCGGAGAGCGATGATGACGGGAGAAGATCTTACACCTACAGCAGGATGGGACGTAAACTGGTGGTGGTGGGTGAAAGCTACGAGTCGTACGAGCAATGGGAGAAAGCTGTAGGACCTTATAAGGCATAAGCTAGTTCATGATTGGATGAGATGTCAGAATTGAATAAATGAATGATGTAATGTTCTCTGCGAGAACTATAGCTTACGCTTCCATTTCTTATTGGGACAGTACCGTTTTAGTGCTTGTTCTACATATCGTTGTAAATACAAGTAAAATACAAATTATGTATTTAAAGATTAAACGTAACAATTTATCTATGTTACAAGATTAGAAGTTAGAATGTCCCATGTATAATTAGTAACATTTCTTTTATATGTAAGCAAAATGGACATTATAACTAAAATATACAGTACCTGAATGTATCTGAATCAAAAAGAAAACACTGTTGGTACATATCTTTGGTTTTGTGTCGATGAAGGGGTATTTGAGCCTTACTGATGGTGTTGTGGGGGTACTTAAGGCAAAAAAAAAAAAAAAAAAAAAAGGTTGGGAAACACTATGAATATGATCTTTTGCATTACAGTAAGGTTTGGCTCGAATATGCTCAGATTAAAAGAAAACACATTGTGCATTTATAATGCACATATGGCTGGACAATCAAAAAATTGTAAAGCCATTTTTCTCAGGGCTGGGTAAAAGTATGAATTTTCCAATTAAACGCTCTTTTACTTTAAAGTTTACTTTAGTTTTGTTTAGTTTTGTTTGTTAATTATTCTTTCTTTACATTGAATAGCAATTGAACTGTATAATTTGTGCCCTGTTATTTTTTCAAATTAATGTTTTCATAGTGTTCTAAATTTGAAGGTTCCTTGTATAATTTACAGCATTAGATGAGAGAATGTATTTATTATGTAGGAAAATGTATGAATCACAACAAATCTAATGTGTCTAAATCTTCTGACTCAAATTGTATCAGAATCAAATCAGGAAATCTTAGTACCCAGCCCTTATTTCTTTCAGTTTCAGTGTTGGCATAGTTACTGCAGTTTGCCAGCATGAACCACAAAACACTGCAGTATGAATCTTAGTGGGTGTTTGTGCACTCACTGTGTGATGGGCTCTTGTGCTGGTGTATGCTCCACCTCATAACCCTCCTGTCGCAGAATATCCAGCACACTGTTGTTGCCCAGGAAATGACCTGCACCAAATGGGAAACAAGGAGCAGTCATATTAAAAAGGTCAAAAATCTGCTGAAACGATACATCTCAGGTGGGTCTGTACAAACGCAAAGATCAGGCAGATGCTGCAAATGCATGTGGTCGTGGGTTGGGGGGACACTGTCTCAAGAACCCTCCCTTTCTTTTATGTTGGTTTTGTTCTTGATCTTAAGGTGCACTTGTTCCTGAAGGCCATATCACACGCCCCGTGCTACTGCCTCTCCGCCTTGGCTCTCACGAATAATACACTCATAATTCCTTCACTCTTGAGACATCAAACACACGCGCTCCAGCGCCACGCTGATGAAAGCTGTTTCACTTCTCAGCGCAGCCGATAATCTTGTCACTCAACCCAGCAATAAGCACAAATTCAGCCTGACCTCATCGCCTCCGCATGCTCCATGAGCTTATTAACGGCACGCTGAAAATCTTCAAGGCTGTCTCTTTTCATGCTTCTTTATAATTATTATCTTGATGATCACTCACGAACACAGGATGGGAGAGGGGCTTGAGGCACTTTCTTGGCTGCAAAGTTCAAAGGCTGCTGGGGCGACTGGCACAGAGCATGAAGAAGCTACCGCTGAGCGTTGGTCAGATCAGACGGCCAGATTATGCCGCTCATAGAGGCACCTCGGACCTTGGTGTGTAGGAAGGAACAGGCAGCCCATTGAGGCCCGTCCTTTTCTGTACCTCATCCCATATTCCGTACGAGTGCTGCTGAGAGTGACGACTCAGACATGTTCAGTGGCATGGCAGCATGGTCAGCAGGCTTACACAGCCACATCCTCTGATAAATCTTCATATTAAACCAAGTAAGAGACTACTTTTATAGACATTTTGTGTAAAACAAGCACCCCTCTGAATTCCACATGTGGGGTCAAGCGGTCCATTTCATGTGCATTATTTATTTGCATGATTTCAGGCACATAAATAACCCTGCCAGACCGAGTGCTCTCACAGATGTTTGGTACTGGAGAAAGTAGTTACTGAAGGAAAGGTAGGTTACTGGAGGAAGTAGTTAGCTTAAGTTTCAGGCTCGGTGAATTGCGGGTTGTCACCTGGCTTAATGGTAACCGTGTAGCCATAGCTACTAAATCGAATAACCACTGAACACATGTAGAGGTCTTTTCTTCTGACTGTGACTCGTCCTAGACCTTTCAAGCTACATCCAGCAAACATGTCACAGTACTTTAACCAGTTTTTACTCAGGTTGCTATGTATTTAAGATAGACGGACAGACAGACAGAGAGCGAGAGAGTTTGGCTTGAATATGCTTGAATATGATTCAAGCATATTCAGATTCATTTATTTTATAATAAATATATTGTAATAAGCATTTTTATATCATTTTAAACATGTTTATAAATGTGTGTGATCCTTTGTAATTGAACCCATGACCTTGGTGCCCACACTCTTTCATTTAAACTACAAGAACACTTGGCCCACATGTTGTGTACATGCTAGAATAAGACTTTTCTTAAAGACTTTTCTGAATTGTCTGCAAGGAGGCAGGGGTATGCTCCAAAGAATGAATCAGCCTGGACTAATCTCTCACTCTCTTTCTCTGTAAGCATCCACACCCAAAACGCTGGCATGCAAAAATAAATACACCAGCCCAGAAACAAACAAACAAAACCAAATTCCATACACAGACTCACTCAGCGACAAGAGCTCCAGTTCTCCCAAAGCTGATACAATTCAGCATGTGTATTTTTGTGGTGTTTATTTTGTGACCACAGTTGGTATATTCCGATTACCAAGAACAAACTGACATTAAGAAGTCCTGAAAACACAGCAGGCACATGCAGCAATAACAGGCCTTAAACAAATCCATTTGAGGCTTAGCAAAAGCTGCTGGCTTTTCGCTCTACAGTAGTTACACCCAAAGTCCTCTTCCCAACCATCCCTCTAAGACAGAGACTTGCAGAGACCAAGACAGGTGCAGGTCTTCTGTCTAACACAGGTGGAATGAACTGACAGTCCACCTGTAATAGACAGAAGAAAGAAAAGTTGTTACTAAGAATATGGTTCATGTGGTATTGCCATAGTTTGAATTGGAATATTTGTTTTTTAGGTAACACTTTGCAATAAGGTTGTATATGTTAACTTTTGTTAACACAGTAGTTAATATGAACTAACAATGACCTAACAATGAGTGCATTTACATGCACACCAATATGCAGATAACTACCAAAAATCAGCCAATCTGACAATGCAAAAAAGTGTTTACATGAGACTGGAAATCATTGCATTAGTCCATGTATATGACTTCAAAATTTAAACAGGCATGTACATTGGATAAGCCGATTAAAAACGCTGGTAAAGGTGTTTACGTGCAGAGTTAAATTGGTGTAATAAGCAAAAATCTACCTGTATCGATCGGTTTATGATTAAACTGTTTATGACCTTAGGCCAATAAAGGAAAACTGTTTAAAGGAATAGTTCACCCAAAAATGAAAATTCTCACTATTTGCTCATGATATCCCATTTGGTCATGGGACGCATCACCTCGCAACTCATGCTTGCAGTAGGAATGGTGCAGTCTGTTAATATAGATGCCGAAACTAAACTGTGCCACTCATGCCATGCTCACAGAGGATGTGTGAACCCGGCGTTAAGCATAATCGGAGTAAGAACATTCATGTAAATGCACTGTGTAAATTTTGGGTAATGGTAATTTCTAACTATGTTAAAAACTTTAATGTTTTTAACATTAAAGTTTGTACACATTAAAGGGGTCATGACATGAGGAATCAAATATTATAAGTAAGCCTCAAGAAACATGTTAACACAATAAAAAGGCATGTCATGACCCCTTTAACATTAGTTAATGCATTATGAACTAAAATTAGCAAACCAAAAATAATTATTGCTTTAAAAATATTTACAATAATATTCTTCATTGTTAGTTCATCAAGCTTATTGCATTAACCAATATTAACAAATTCATCCTTATTGTGAAGGGTTACTGTTTTTTAACCTGTAGCTTAACTGGTAGAGAATGGTGGCAATACCAGGATCGTGAGTTCTAATACCAGGGATCACACATACTGATAAAGTGTATTCCTTGAATGCACTGTAAGTTGCTTTGAATAAAAGTGCCTGCTAAATGAATAAATGTGTGCGTTTAACCAAAGATCTGGCCCTTACTGTGATGTGCAAATCTGCTCAGACTCTCTTGCTGAGTTATTCTCGGTTTCTCTTGGGGTAATTAGGGGTTCTACATCATTTTTTATATTCAGACTTCTGTTGGTGCATTTATAAATTTTCCAACCCCCCCCCCCCCCGCCCCCCTTTGAGTGTTTTGGGTTGTATCCAGGTATGTCAGCACCTTCATGTACACTTATACATGGCATACA
Organism: Myxocyprinus asiaticus; assembly: GCF_019703515.2. Taxonomy (NCBI): domain Eukaryota; kingdom Metazoa; phylum Chordata; class Actinopteri; order Cypriniformes; family Catostomidae; genus Myxocyprinus; species Myxocyprinus asiaticus. The sequence continues at coordinate 30,567,772 of NC_059376.1, read as the reverse complement.
AGACCATACACATATTTTAGGCCTGTGGGAACAATTGCCATGTTTGTGTGCTTTACACTTTGTCATGGAGTGTCATGGAGGTAGGTAAGGAAGATTGATTGATTGTACAGTACTTTTCACTTCTCACACATTGGGCACTGTTGATATACTGCCAACAAATAGTATTCAGCAGGGAGAAAGACTGATGGAAAGAGACAAGAGAGGACATATAGGAAGGCCATATAAGCTTGTGGTATACAGTATAACTGAAAGGTGAATCACAGTGATTTTGCCAAGTACATTTTTGCCAATGTCCCTAGATCAACATATTTTGTTGGTCCTGGAACAAAATTCCTGTTAAAAAAATAAATAAATAAATAAAAAACAGTCCTTACCCTTAAAATCAGAGAAGAATGATATGTTGATATGAATGGTAAATCCCTAACCCTTACACTAAAGAGGCTTCCAAATGACTTCTGTTACGACATCAATGCACTGCTCAACAGCAGCGTCAAGCACTGATTTGCCCTCCACATGAAAAGTGTTGCACATAATGTCATGGAAGGGCGAATTTACAAGTTTGCCAGGTAAGAAGCGAGAGTTGAGCACAGTAAACACTGAAAACTTGTATTTAGACATAGAAGAGAAAAAGTCCTGGCAGCTACTTTAATGCATTCATTGCAGAAAGTAATCTCATAAGTAACCTCATAGATGACTCATACATTAAGGTCTTAGGATGTTTTTGGTGAAATGAAATTAGTCTCTGGATGTTCGGAATCCATAAGGTAAATATGAATACAAAATAATGAGACATTCAAAATCTCTTCATGAATTTATTTATAAAAACGAATTTGTATCCCCTTTTCTCCCAATATGGAATGCCCAATTCCCACTAATTAGTAGATCCTTGTGGTGGCACGGTTATTCACCTCAATCTGGGTGGCGGAGGACAAGTTTCAGTTGCCTCCGCTTCTGAGACGTCAATCTGCGCATCTTATCACGTGGTTCGTTGTGCATGATACCGTGAAGATTCCGAATGTGGAGGCTCATGCTACTCTCCGCAATCCACGCACAACTTACCACGTGCCCCATTGAGAGCGAGAACCACTAATCGCGACCACGAGGAGGTTATCCCATGTGACTCTACCCTCCCTAGCAACCAGGCCAATTTGGTTGCTTAGGAGACCTGGCTGGAGTCACTCAGCACACCCTGGATTTGAACTCGCGACTCCAGGGGTGGTAGTCAGTGTCAGTACTTGCTGAGCTACCCAGGCCCCCTCTTCATGATAGTTTTTAAATATTTTTGTTGCTTTATAATCTAAAAGACATCATTAGTGAGGCAAAAATGTTTCTGAAAATTACTTTGGTGTAAAGCTGGACCTGTCATTTCAAAGACAGATTTTGCTAATATGCAAATTGCCCAGTAATCATTGGCTGACATTTTGAAAGGTCAGTGTGACAGGGTAAAAGTTGAAAACGTTTGAACTTTGAATGCTGTGTTACAAAGCTTTATGGAAGCACGATGTGGCGGTGGGGATAACACTGAAGCTGACGCTGCACTGAAACAATTTGGACCCCGTTTCCACCTGGTATTAAGATGCGTCTCAGTGTGGTCAGGTGAGACACCACTGTTTACACCTACTCATTTAAATGCGTCTCCTGTGACCACTTGTGTTCGGATTTGGAGGGGAGGAACTCTGTTTCATAATGACATACATAAATCACTATGTCAAATGTGATGCGGTTACATGCGTTTTTGACCGCATACATGTGTGGTTTTTGTGATCCGATCACAAAATGTTTTAGACCCCGTTAAGACCTGTATTTAGCGCCGACCACATGCGATCCAATCACCAAAAAGGAAATGGGGTCTTGGAATGTAGTTTACTTAAAAAAAAAAACAAACAAACTAGGAAACAACTTCCACGCAGAAATTGCTAGTAAGACCATATTTTCAAGTAAAGGCTACACACAATTCTTGGTGGCTCTAATTAGAAATTCTCAAGTAAAGTTTACTTTGCAGTACTCGTAGAAAATGTTACTCACTCTTTGTTTGTACATTTTACTCAAGCAATACTATAAGCACTACATTAAGCCTTGTTTTTACATTATTATTATTTTTTCTTAGCATTTTAATGCTTTTTTTTTTAATATACTTAGTCATGTATCTCATGACACATGAAAGCCTTCCACAGGGAAGCTTAATGCATGCTATGTAGTCTATTAGACAATATCACCTTGCATAACTGGTGATAGAAACAATAAGTTACCAAACATAACAATGAAATCAACAATAAAAACAGTGTTAATCAACTTGCAAGCAGTGAAACCATGCAAGCTCATTAAAGCCCGGTGCATGATGGGAACACCATCTTCAAAAAGTTACCTGTGAAATTTACTAAAATGTATTTTAATTTTATCCCTAAAATCTGATTGGTTGACTGGAATATTATTCCAAAACCAACAAGGACGTTCATCCAGTAACATGTCCTACTTGCCAAAATCATGGTATCCGGCATTGTGGGCCATCCAGCTTGCATTTTCTTTGATTATACACTGAAAGAACTGTTCACTGATGTGCTATGTGTTGTAACATCTAAATTGACTGATTTGTTTCAATTTAGAAATATTATTTAACATCACTGAATAAACCTGAATGCATTCGGTTTTACCAACAAAACTAATTTTAAGTGTTAGGTAGACATAGACATTGTTTCCATTTTTTAAAATGAAGTGCTAGTTTTGTAATGCTTGCTCTCTGCCTGCATGCTGTCTTTTATTATGAGCATATGTGTGTGTGTATCTGTGACTGTGTAGTGTCAGATGCTCAAGGGAATCCTCCACAGCAGACTCAATCGGAGTCATTTATTTAGCTGCTATCCAGCTCTCTGTGATTACCTCACAAGCTACTGACCTCTAATTCAGTACAGCTCCATCTAATCCACACACACATACACATACATACTGTCCTCTGCAAGTTTTTACAGCAGCAGGAAATCTATAAATCTCAACGTGGTCTCTGAGTCAATAAACCCTCTGCACTGCCCCAAGTGTATGCGAGAGTGTATGACCCGCAGATCAGTTAGGAGAACAGCTCTCAAACCTCCTGTAAATCTCACAGCGAGATCAGAAAATTCTAGCCCTCAGGCCATCTCTGGGATCTGAGTTGAGCCTAGAGATTAGTGGGAATTAAGAGGGTGCTTCTCTCATTTACCTGTCCGACGGGAATCCTCTGGTGGTGGCTCAGCAGACACTTTAATGAGGCTGCTGTTGGGTATGGTAGGGGTTCAGGAAAATGGGCTGAACTGTTTTAAAGTCTGTTTGGGGTTCAGGGGTTTAATGCAGAAACATTGAAGCCGTTTCCTTCATGGCTTTAAATATTTACATTTCTCTTACAGTGACTGTGGGGTGGCGGACGAACACGAGAGAGAGAGAGAGAGAGAGCGAGAGAGAGAGAGCAATGGATCGGGACATTTTCACGGTTAGGGAAAGCACTCAACTAAAAGAGAGGGAGAGCAAGAGAGCATTAACAGTCAAAGCTCACAAGGGTTAAACCATTTAGGGGAAATTGCCCCTGTGGTTTGTTTTAGTTTCTGACAGCTAGGGTCTTCACTTCATTCTTGGAACACTGAAGTGGCTGCGTGAAGCAGCAGGCATGATTCAAGACAAAGAAGCCTTTCTTACATATTTAATGGTATGTGCACACATTAGCATACTTGAAGAGAGTAGTAACATGTTACCTTTCTCTTTCACTCTCTCAGACTCAGAATTTAGTGTGCTTTATTGGCATGACAAAATTCTACATTTAAAGGAATGTTCCCGGTTCAATACAAGTTAAGTTCAATCAACAGCATTTGTGGCATAATGTTGATTACCACAAAAAAATTATTTCGACTCGTTACAGTGAGGCAATGGGAACAATGAAAGTGAGTGTGACCAATTTTTGGAGATTTTAAACACAGAAATGTGAACCTTATAATTTCATATAAGCACTTGCATTAATTCTTCTGTTGAAATTTGTGTATTGAGCTTTTTTTTTTTTTTTTTTTTTTTACAGTCATTTCATGGATTTTAGGGTTTGTTGACATAACATCGTCATGGTAACGAAGTTGTAAAATTGGATATAACTTTACACAGAAAAGGTTTCTAAGTGATTTTATCACACTAAAATCGTGTTAACACGCATATCCTTTTTGTCTTGTATCTATACTTTTGAAACAGTGAATATTTTATCGTTTGTGGTTTGACATTGACTTCCATTGTAAGTGCCTCACTGGAACCAAGATTTTTGCTTTTTTTAAAGAAAAGGAGGGACGAGTCAAAATAAATTTTTGTGTTAATCAGTATTATGCCACTAATGCTATCGATTGAGCTTAACTTGTATTGAACCCGGAACATTCCTTTAATTTGCCAAAGAAGCACAAAATAATTGAACTAAAATATTTGGAGTAAACAATTACCACAAAGTATTAACAAACTAAATTCAAATATTATTTGTTATATATGTACACTGACGGCCAAAAGTTTGGAATAATGTACAAGTTTTGCTGTTTCGGAAGGAAATTGGTATTTTAATTCACCAAAGTGGCATTCAGCTGATTACAAAGTATAGTCAGGACATTACTGATGTAAAAAACAGCACCATCACTATTTGAAAAAAGTCATTTTTGATCAAATCTAGACAGGCCCCATTTCCAGCAGCCATCACTCCAACACCTTATCCTTGAGTAATCATGTTAAATTCCTAATTTGGTATTAGAAAATAACTTGCCATTATATCAAACACAGTTGCAAGCTATTTGGTTCATTAAATGAAGCTTAACATTGTGTTTGTTTTTGAGTTGCCACAGTATGCAACAGACTGGCATGTCTTGAGGTCAATATTGGGTCAGAAATGGCAAAAAAAGAAACAGCTTTCTCTAGAAACTCATCAGTCAATCATTGTTTTGAGGAATGAAGGCTATACAATACTTGAAATTGCCAAAAAAACTGAAGATTTCATACAAAGGTGTACACTACAGCCTTCAAAGACAAAGGACAACTGGCTCTAACAAGGACAGAAAGAGATGTGGAAGGCCAGATGTACAACTAAACAAGAGGATAAGTACATCAGAGTCTCTAGTTTGAGAAATAGATGCCTCACATGTCCTCAGCTGACAGTTTCATTGAATTCTACCCGCTCAACACCAGTTTCATGTACAACAGTAAAGAGAAGACTCAGGGGTGCAGGCCTTATGGGAAGAATTGCAAAGAAAAAGCCACTTTTGAAACAGAAAAACAAAATGAAAAGGTTAGAGTGGGCAAAGAAACAGACGTTGGACAACAAATAATTGGAAAAGAGTGTTATGGATCTTAATCCCTTTGAGATTTTGTGGGATCAGCTAGACTGTAAGGTGCATGAGAAGTGCCTGACAAGACAGCCACATCTATGGCAAGTGCTACAGGAAGTGTGGGGTGAAATGTTACCTGAGTATCTGGACAGACTTGACAGCTAGATTGCCAAGGATCTGCAAAGCTTTCACTGCTGCATGTGGAGGATTTTTTGATGAGAACTCTTTGAAGTAGTTTAAGAAGTTCTGAACATTTTTTAAATATTGTAATAATTTTTCACATTATTAATATCCTGACCATACATTGTGATCAGTTGAATGCCACTTTGGTGAATAAAAGTACCAATTTCTTTCCATAAGAGCAAAATCTGTACATTATTCCAAACTTTTGGCCACCAGTGTATATACATTATTATATATAATATATATATATTATTTTGTTCCAGAATTTGTTCTAATTGTTAAATTTGAAATTCAATTCAATTAAATAAAAAAATCAGAACAAAGTATATAAATTAAAGAAGACATTTTCTGGATTTTATAAAGAATATATTATGGCTTTTAATGTGAAACTGCATGTTTCGGTTTCTGTGCTAATAATTCTTTACATTGAAAGGTCATATTTGCATCTAGACATGTTTGCGTTTGTTCATTTTAGGTTTCTATTCATTTTAAATTTATTTTTTTATATTTTTAATTAGTATGTATTTATTTTGTGTCCTGGCAGCATTGTTCGGGTGGGATAGGATCACCTACAGTATATAAAAAAGGGGAAGAAAAGCTAGAGCATGTTTTTATAAACATGCTTTAAAAAGGCAAATGATTAAACACAAAAGATTAAGTCATTTATTAAACAAGAGCTGATAAAATAGATAAAATAAAAATAAGACTAAATGAGCCAATAAATGTAATAATGAAAATAGAGTAAGTTAGAAACTGAAACAAGACACAGATCACTATCCCTCAAATTGTTTCAGGGACATACTTTGCTGATATTCTCTTTTTTCACTCTTGTTCAATTCCACTGAGACTCTCAAAATTTGTTGACTGCTATAATTCCCACAATACCTTTCTTTTTGGTAAACTTCCTTTACAATGCAGCTGAAATAATTCACATAATAAATCACAGACTGTGGAGTTTGTGAGTGCATTCACAAACTCTTTAAAAGTGTGTGAGTAACTGTGTGTGGGTGAATAGAGATCACATGTACTGTAATGTGTAATGTGAGCATAAACTGTATTAGCACTAAGATCAGTTGTTTTAGTAGCTAATGAGGCATGTAATAGCAGAGTCAGATAATGAGATCTGCTGATCTAATTAGCAGTGAGAGTCCCTTCAGCTTCGGCACAAATGTCCTCAGAGATACAGACCAAAACAGAACCGCAGCTCAAGACACACAGACTGATTCCTCCAGGGTCCAAAAGCCATTACAATTTATTGGCATTTAATAGTTAAGCTTTTTATTGTGTTTCCATTTGGAGTAGCTATTTAATGATAGGACTGTACAAAAGAAAATGTCCTGCTTACCTCTTGACACTGGAAACTGTTAATCATATCTCCATTTCCTACCAGTCTTCTGGTATGTATATGTCTAGCGGGACTGGCATGAGATTTACATATGCTGATTTAGGAATGGCATAATACCACACTTCTCGTACTATTTTTTCCATATCTATAGACAGCAGATACCTGTATCTTCTTTAAATCTAGAGGTGACACGTGAGATTACTTTGGTCTTTTTCTCCAGAGAAATACTGTATCTAAGAAGCAGAAGACTACAGCAAAAGTCTCCATTTGCTCTCCATTTAATCCCATTGCTGGGACCCACTTTATATTAGTAGTCTTTGACAACTATGTATTCAAGCATTTGATACAGTGTACCTATTATGTGCATACTGCATACTCGTACTTCCATTTAAAGTACCTGCATTTAATTAGATCTGTTGTTACACTGTTTACTTTACCCTTAATCCTAAACCTACCCCAACAATAACACTTAACCCCTAACCTTAATCTAAACCCTGCTCCTAACCCGACCTGTACCTCAACCTCAGTAGCAGCAAATATGAATCTTGTATTTTACATAACAACATGTATTTACACAATAAATACATTGCATTGTATGTATTTTTAAGTTAGTACATATGTAGTAGTTAAAGAAATCTAATATAAAGTGGGACCCATTGCTGTCAAGGAGAAACCATTGAAATATCAAAGAGATTTTATTTGTGATTTTTCTTTCTTTTTCTTTCTTTCTCGTTGTTTGAACTTTACGAAAATTTTCATTTCAAAGGGTCCTTTGAGGCGATTGTTTCTGAGCACTTTTGTAAGGAATGACACAACGACCGCCACAAACAACTGCAGAACACATGTGCCGCAAGTTCCCACTAAACACACAAACATGCACACTCAAGAATGATCACATTCACACAAACACAGTAAGAGATAAACAGTGTCCCATGTGTTCACTGAAACTGACTGTATCAGTTCTATAGTGTTTATGATATTAGCTTTGTCATTTATTAGTGTCGTATGCATATCATATTGACAGCTAAACAAATCTGAGGCCATTATTGAGAAAACAAATGCTCCTCATCACACGTGTATGTAGAGTGTGTATTAAAGAAGAGGAAATTCCTAGGGATGTTTTCAATAAGAGCACAAACTCTGAGCAGTACAGAGGAACCAGGCAAATGAGAAATTGCTGAAACACCACACACACACACACACACACTCCTGGCTCATCAAACTGCTAATTAGGATGCAAGTTGATGTGTTTATGAGAGAGAAAAATTATTTTTCTTGGTATGCTCACAAATGACTGTTTTCATATAAATGAGGGCATAGACCATGTGTATGTAAGGGTGTGGGGGTCAGGTTGTGTCTATTCTGTGGACCAAATGTCACCACAAGGATGAGAAAATCTGGAATTACCTACATTGTGGGGACCAGCCAACGGAAATGGCTTAAACATGCTAAATGTTTTAATGCATATCTAAAAATACAGAAAGGTTTGTGTGAGGGTTAGGTGTAGGGGTAAAGGTAGAGTTAGGGGATACAAAATATAATTAACTCAATATTAAAATAATAAAATTCGATGGAAAGTCCCCACCATGTGTTTGTAGATGTGAAGGTTTCTGTGGATGTAAATACTAAATGTAGATGAGAGATGTTTGTGTCTGTGTGTGTGATCTGTACTTTTAACAGATGTGGCATGGTGGTATGTTAATGCTTATCAGCTGACCTGTTATGACTCTTATGTAACATTGCTTTCATAAGGTCACACTCACTAAAGAACAAAGCAAAAGAGATGAAAGGAGAGTGGAACTTCAGAGAATAAGGATCACTTTTATTATGAAAAACAGAATTTTACCAAAACTGTCTGTATGAAGCCCTGGTTTTAAAGGAATATTCCGCATTCAGTACAAGTTAAGCTCAATCGACAGCATTTGTGGCATGATGTTGATTACCACAAAAATAATTTTGACTTGTCCCTCCTTTTCCTTTAAAACAAGCAAAAATCAAGGTTACAGTAAAGCATTTACAATAGAAGTGAATGAGGCCGATTTTTGGAAAGTTTAAAGGCAGAAATGTGAAGCTTATAATTTAACAATTAAGTTCTGTTTGGGGTCAATATGACCCCAGACTCTCTTTAAATAGTAAAAAAAAAACATTTGCATCGTTTTTTGTTTTTTTTTATCCTGATATTTTATGAATTTTCCTAATTACATAAGATCATTTCAGAAATGTGTTTTTTACTTAATAATAATGTCTTCTCTGACATGACTACACACATGTGATGTTTGGGGTCATATTGACCCCAGTAATAAATGTTATTGAGAGCAAAGGATTTTCACATGCTTTGAATCTGTTTGGTACCTAAGGTGCAATTTCTCAATATAAAACACTCTCTCGCTCTCTCTCTCTCTCTTTCTCTCTCTCTCTCTCTCACACACACACACACACACACACACATACACTCTCTCTCTATCTCTCTCACACACACACTTTCTCTCTCTCGTTCTCAATCATACACACACACAAAATTACATTTTGCAATGTTCCCAAGGAGGGGGGAAGTGTGCATCTGCGAGAATCTGTGGTATACACCTGTCAATCCCCAGGAAAACTACTTTGTCTGGCATAGGCCACACTCACTCACTCACTCACTCACTCACACACACACACACACACATGTTGGTGCAGCTATCATTATGAGGACACTCCATAGACATAATGATTTTTATACTGTACAAATTATAGATTCTGTCCCCTAACCTTAACCCTAACCCTACCCCTAAACCTAACCCTCACAAAAAACTTTCTGTATTTTTACATTTTCAATAAAACATAGTTTAGTATGTTTTTTAAACGATTTAAATTATGGGGACACTAGAAATGTCCTCATAAACCACATTTATAGCATAATACCCTTGTAATTACCAGTTTGTAACCTAAAAAAAAGTCCTCGTAAACCACTTAAACCTGCCCACACACACACACACACACACACACACATACACACAGTCAGACAAACATACATGCTCTCACTCTCACGCGTGCACAGACACACATATACATGCTCTCTCTCTCTCTCTCACACACACACACACACTCTTTCTCTCTCTTTCTCTATCACACGCACACACAAAATTACATTTTGCAGTGTTTCCACAGAGGGGGGAAGGGTGCGTCTGCAAGAATCTGTGGTATACACCTGTAAATCCCCGGGAAGAAATTAGAGTTTCTACCTTGTCTGGCATAGGGGTGGAGCAAGCAAATAAAAAGGGATGGACAGGACAATCTGAATCATTCTAAAACTTCTACACTGCTAGATTTCTCTTGTGGCTATGTTTTGGTTTTGTAAATGAATAAAAGAGCAAGATTCAGTGTTTTTGAGGCACGGGTGCCTCACTGACAGTGAATTTGAGGAGGATGTGTCAGAGTCAGACAATGCTTCTGAAATCGATGATGTTGTGGAGGACCCAGATTATGTTGGATCCTCCTCTGATGAGAGCAATGCTCCAGAGGATGGCCCTTCTGAATCCTCACAACCACAAGGGGCCCCTGTTGCTCAGCTACCCAGACTGGGCACATTTGTTTCCAAAAATGGAAAATTGGCATGGTCTCTCTCACCACCTGAACAAAAGGGTAGATTTAGCAATACAAATACAATCAAAATGGTCCCAGGTCCTACCAGGTATGCAGTAAGCCATGTCACAGACATAAAGTTGGCTTTCGAGCTTTACATCTCACCTCCAATTGAAAGAATTATTCTTGAGATGACAAATTTAGAGGGGAGGCAGGTTTATGGTGACAAGTGGAAAGATATAGATGCGATCCTCCTTCAAAGCTATATTGGACTACTGCTCCTTGCTGGAGTATACAGATCAAAAGGTGAGGCTACAAGTAGCCTTTGGAATGCAAAGACTGGTAGAGCTATTTTCCCAGCTACCATGTCTCTTGAAACTTTTCACGTCCTGTCACAAGTTATACACATTGACAACAGGGAGACAAGAGTTCACGGGAGGGAACATGACAAACTGGTAGCCATAAGGGATTTTTGGGATAGATGGGTTCAGCAAATGCCCCTCTTCTATAAGCCTTGTACCTATGTGACTGTCGATGAATGTCTTGTTCCATTCAGAGGAAAACGTCCCTTTCGGCAGTACATGCCAAGCAAGCCTGTGAGATATGGTATAAAGATATGGGCAGCTTGTGATGCCAGTAATAGCTATGCATGGAAATTACAAGTCTATACAGGAAAACCTCCTGGAGGTGCATCAGAAAAAAAAAAAAAAACTATGAGAGTTGTGATGGATGTCACTGATGGGCTCTCTGGCCATAATGTGACATGTGACAACTTTTTTACTTTAAATGCACTAGGATAAGAACTGCTGAAAAGAAAGCTTACAGTGTTGGGGACAATAAGAAAAAACAAGCCAGAGCTTCCAAAAGAGCTTGTTCAGACTAAAGGAAGGGAGACAACATCGTCCATCTTTGCATTCACTGACACTACTACACTTTTCTCCTACTGCCCCCCCAAAAATAAAAATGTCCTCCTGTTGAGCACATTGCACAGAGATACATCTTTGAGCACAAGAGATGACAAAAAACCAGATATGGTGTTAGATTACAATAACACAAAAGGAGGGGTAGACAACCTGGACAAAGTGGTTGCCACATACAGCCATCAACAATGAGTGGTGTGGTGGCATAATGAACCGGAGGAGAATATTCTTGAAGCAGCTAGGATATGCCTTGGTGAGGCCTCACATTGACATGAGAGAGTGCCTTCCTAGGCCACTTTTTGCTGCATCCACAGTGAGGGAGATTCAAAGTTGGCCTGAAGCAATCACTTCTCCAGCAGCTGCTGGAAAACGTGGATGATGCCAGCTCTACTCCAGAAAAAATTATTCAAAGACTAACAAAAGATGTCTGAAATGTCACAAGTATTTGTGTACAGCACACGCACAAAGTTAATCTTTTTTGGTTTTCACCATTAGCATAATACAGTATCAGGAATTTTGTGGTGTGACAGGGTTTTAGGAGAAAAGTGTTTGGCCATCCTTTTTGTGTATTATATTTTATATATGTATATAGAGAGAATAAAAGAAAAACTCTTTGAATATCAGCAGTTCAAGACATATTGGTATTGGCTAAATCTATCACAGAGAGCACATCAGTTATCGAGCTTTGGAAATGTTCTGTTTGAAAATCTTTCTATATACCATTTTATTATTATTATTATTATTATTATTATTATTATTATTATTTTGTGTATTCAAAAGTTATATGGTTATTTTAGAAAAGAAAAAAAGTTCTCGTGCCCTTGAAATTTGCATGAAATTTACATTTGGCTGTCCTGTTGCCCAGATGATGTGTATATACTGTAAATTTGCACATAGTTAGTTTGCCTGGTTAGTGTGTGTAGTGAAAAAAGCACTTTTGCATTTACTTAATTTTTAAAACAATGATATCTAACAGATATCAAATGAATGTTACTATTTTGGAAAACAATTTTTTTCTGTGATTTTTTTTGTTTTTTTTTTTCAAACAAAAGGGATATTTATATTTGTTCAATAACATATATTGTTTTCATTATTTTGTGTAAATTAAGAAATGATATTCTGTATTTTGTTGCTTTTCTGAAATGCACATTCCTACTTCAGTAAATGTAAAAGTTAACGATACACTTATTTATATTCTTTTATCAGTTCAATGAGCTCAGGATAAATGGAAAGGAATATTTAAGCAGGAAAAAAAGGTTTATTTCATAATTATAATTGTCATTTTCGCACTTTAATCATTGGGGTAACAGTGACCCCAAACAAAGAGGAAGTGAAGCAAATCTCAACAGAACATAAGGGTTAATAAAAGCACTTTTATTAATTCTTCTGTTAAAACTTATTTGTGTATTATTTGAACTGAATAGCTGTTTAGATCGTCATTTAAAAAAAAAAAACTCCCCAATTTGGAATGCCCAATTCCCAATGTGCTCTAAGTCCTCGTGGTGGCGTAGTGACTAGCCTCAATCTGGGTGGCAGAGGACAAACATCAGTTGCCTCCGCGTCTAAGACTGTCAATACGCACATCTTATCACGTGGCTTGTTGAACACGTTACCCCACCGAAAGCGAGAACCACATTATAGCAACCACGAGGAGGTTAACCTAACGTGACTCTACCCACCCTAGCAACCGGGCCAATTGGTTGCTTAGGAAGCCTGACTGGAGTCACTCAGCACACCGTGGATATGAACTTGCGACTCCAGGTGTGGTAGTCAGCTTCTTTACTTGCTGAGCTACCCAGGCCCCTAGATCGTCATTTTTGTGGGATTACAGGATTTACAGCGTTACAACCGTCATGGTAACGAAGTTGTAAAATTGGATTTAACTTTCCACAGAAAAGGTTAGGAAGCGATTTTATCACACTAAACCATATATACTGTTTACGTCTTGTGGCTACACTTTTAAAACATTATTGTTACATTTACACAAGTGCCTCACTGTAACCCAGATGTAACACCAAGAAAATAGGGGAATAGAAAATAAGTCTGAATATTTTCTTTTATTTTTATTTTTTGGTAAAAAATTATGCAACATGCTGTCAATTGAGCTTAACTAGAATTGAACTTGGAATGTTCCTTTAATAATTATTTAATGCGTTCTACTACTCCAAACCAGCAGGAGGCAGTAACTTTCACAGAAAACCTATGAATTCATAACAATTTAATAGCTAGGCATTTGGTTTCCTCAATTTGTGGAGTTCTTTCCTGCTATACGTTACTCAGGTATGAAGGATTGGGTTGTGGGTATGTGAGCGTATGTGTGTCTGATTTCCCAAAAGAGCCTCGTAGCCTGTGCCACAGGGCTTCCTCTAGAATTAGAACATGCTATTGGATGGGAAAAAGGGAAGGGGGTAGCGACTTTGGTGGGGCAAAGATGGATGGCCTGTTCAAATCACTTTACCGGCATAGCATATAGTTTAATCACCCTCTGAAAGACTCGTGGAACGCTCTGGTAACTAGAACCCTCCCAGCCAAGTTAGCTCCTAATTTTGCTTTGTGTCAGTGGTTCTGATCTGTTTCCAAGTGGTCTAAGTCCAGTGCAAAGTAGCTGTTAGTAACTCAAACAAGAGCTTTGCTTAAACACAGTTTACATGGACATAGAGGCCAACTAACACCAAAGTGTATTGGTTTATTGAGCATGGATAAGTGTTGTGACTGTGACATATTTAAAGATTTGTCACAGTCACAACAATCAGAAAAAAACAATTACTGTTTACTGTTATCACTTATGCTCACTTTGAAATCGACACAGTGGGATCATGTGTCTCACTAAAATGTATGCCTTGAATGCACTAATAGTCGCTCAAATTGCAATTATGTCTTCCAAATGCAAAAATGTAAATATAAATGAAGCAATATACATGAGCCTATACCACAAACACATAAAAAAAACATGCTCACTACTATGTAAAAGAAAACCCCAGAATCTGAACATCAGTGCTTATGAAAGAAACACAAACATAAACACAAGCTCATACACATTACACACACCACCGGTATCCCTCAGGACTTGATGCAGTGCTCAGGAAATATTAGCAACATTAGCTTGGAATGCCAGTTGAAACAAACAGCTCACACTCTCTGCATGTAGACAAGAAGAGCTGCCAGTCTTCTCCCTCTGTGTGAGTGAGTTTGTGCAGAGGTGTTTGTGGGTTTGGATTAAGTCACAAGCTGGGAACTATTCTTTTACTCCGCACTCCAATTTACATATTTGCTTTAAGGGAATACACACAAAGAAGTGAAGATCGTTTTCTCTCTCGGTGACAGGAGGTAGAAAGTTCTGCAGCTGAAATTGGTCTGTGCCTACCAAAATTAGAAACCACTGCCCCTAGTGGCCAAAGCTTCAAGTATTGTTGAGGTGAAATGCACACAGGGTGGCGCTAAAAGTTGTATTTTTAGTTGTATATAACGTAACAGTCAACAGAAATACATTTTTTACTAACCCTGTTCCCTAAGCCAAATCCCAAAACTAACACTATGACCTAACCAGACACGACACACGATAAAAGGTATCTTTTCCATGTTAATCTGAAATTTTTGTTCTAACCAGCCATGACACGCGACGAGTGACAGGGCATTCTGTTTTTTTAATTGTTTCTATTTTTGCAATGTCGTGCCTGGCATTCCAGTCAACAAATGGGTCTAAACTCCTTCTCATAACAGTATAGTAAAGCCAGAGTTATGGTTTAACTGGTTTTCACATTAACTGGTGACTTACTTCCATGTTACTCCAGATGTGAATGCCCGCCTGCAGATTAGTCTGACACAACATTTTGTTGTGCTTTGAATATAAACTTTCCCACTACATGATTCTGGTATCCTTGAAAAGATGAAAAATAAGTAGTCTTATTAGTGATGGCAGAAGTACGCTATATCAACAAAATGAATATATACATAGGGTACAACAGGGTAAAAGGCTCCTTTGATTTTATTTTCTCCAAAAACACTAAATAGCAACAAAATCTACCACAGCTCTTTCCTAAAAACCTGTTTGTCACTATGCACTGCAAAAATGTCCTGTTCCATGAGATCATTGCGTGCAGTGTATAAAGTTTGATTTTAAGGTAATTTGATCTAATATTTAACACTTTTTTAAATGTTGTAAATTTATCTAACGAAATGTCTTGGAAATTATCACATTTATTTGAAAACAAAATACTTATTTGTCATTTTCAATTTTGTTCAAGATGATTATATAAAAAAAATTCAATAACTATCCAATAAGTGAAAGGATAGCATTTAGGGTAAAAAGCCCCTCTGTTGCAGGGGCTAAAGGCCCCTATAAAACACAGTGTTTTTCTTAAGTGGGGGGAATAGATTTGTTATGAAAAATGAATAAGTATTATTTATTATTTAATATTATAAACAAAAAGCATCTAGTGAGCGGCAGTTCTGCAGACGGAAATGCCTTGTTGATGAGAGAGGCCAACAGAGAATTGCTAGACATTTTCAAGCTGACAGAAAGTCTATGCTGCCGCTCACTTTATGTTTTTTGTTTTTGGCACCATTCTGAGTAAATTCTAGAGACTGTTGTGCATGAAAATCCCAGGAGATCAGCAGTTACAGAAATACTCAAACCAGCTTGTATGGCACCAAATATCATGCTATGGACGAGATCACATTTTATCCCATTCTGATGGTTGATGTGAATATTAACTGAAGCTTCTGATCCGTATCTACATGATTTTATGCATTGCACTGCTGCCACAAGTTGGCTGATTAGATAATCGCATGACTAAATAGGTGTACAGGTGTACCTAATAAAGTGGTCGGTGAGTACAGTGCATCCAGAAAGTATTCACAGCGCTTCACTTTTTCCACATTTTGTTATGTTACAGCCTTATTCCAAAATGGATTAAATTCATTATTTTCCTCAAAATTCTACAAACAATACCCCATAATGACAATGTGAAAGAAGTTTGTTTGAAATCTTTGCAAATGTATTAAAAAAAAAAATAATTACATGTACATAAGTATAAGGTGTTTTCAGTGCATGAACGGCCGTCTCTACACATTTATTTTGAAGCACGCATCACTTGCAGATTATTTATTTACTCAATTAAATCAGAGACTTTTTTAGTTTAATTATCACACTAGGACATAAAACAATTTTAATATGATTAATTGTACATTCAAACATTCATTTTCATCCAAATATGTCATATTCCATGACATTCTGTATTTTATTGCTAATGCCATTTTTATAACTGTTTATCCATGTTTTCCTCATACTATATGTGGTAACAGCGATATAAGCTGACTCCCACTGGCTTGCAACTCTCTTGCGAGCAAAAGTTTCCCCCTGATTGATCTGAATAACTCGCTGCTGCACAGTGCTGCCTGCTCTGTCTTGTCTGTCCGTGCGCTGTCAGAGTCTTCTTTGCTCCACGACATTATCACTGCATGAGAAAAGGGACTTGTGGCGTGGGAACGTGAGAACAGTCAATGCGTGAGAGTTGGCAGCCCTGCTTATAATAATAATTCTGAGTTTCAATAATGTCCTTTCGTCATTGTAAAGCACATTTCACATGAGTTGAGTCAAGGCATCACCGCTCCGTTCAACGCCAGCGTCAAGCGGCGCTTTGCCCTCCACATGACAAGCGTTGCCGAAAGCGTCATGGAGGGGCGAATTTACAAGCTTGCCATGCAAGAAAATGGGAGGTGTGCACAATAAACATTGAAAACATTTATTTGGATGAGGATAAAAAAATAAATAAAAATGGCCTGAATGTAATTATTGTAGTTCAATAACTGGGGTCTCTGGATTCTCTGAAACAATAAGATAATAATTAATTAAAATAAATGATGAGACATTCAATATCTCTTCATAAATTTGGACAGTTTTAAAATATTTATTGTAGCTTTGTACTCTCAAAGACATCATTTGTGAGGCAAAAACGTATGTGAAAAACACTTAGGTGTGAAGTTGGAACCGAGGTTGCACTGACACGTCACTTCATAGACTTCAATGTATTCGGCAGCGCTGATGTGAGTCATGTGAAAACCCCCAACATGTATAAACATCAGTCACTTTTATGCATTAATAGCTCTTCCACATGTTTCTCTCCGTGATGAACAAAATAGACTCACATGCCGATGCTGAAATAAATGAACAACATGCCCCTCTCATTCAGTCGGTTGGTACATGTACCAGGTCATTCAGTTTGTTTATGAATGAGAAGTTTCACGAATGCCGCTTCCATCTCCACTGTGAGGCTCTGCTGGCCTTAGCTGTCACCAATCAAGCAATCTGCCTCGGTTGGACTGCGTTTGCCAAGCACACGATTGGCTGCTGCTGTAATCAATCATGAGGATGTAAGCGCCCTTAACTGTTGATGTTGTTTCACAATGCGCAGCCGCTGGTGCTGACAAAACGATACGAATTTGTGTATTTGACCCCTATTCCGAGTCCCGATCATTACCATGATTTTGTACATGTAACGGAAACCTTGCTAGCAACACAGTCAAACCGTTTTATGATACTGAAATATTTTCCAGGACAAATAATTATTTTTCAGGACATTTAGGTATTTTTCTAATTTTCCATTACTTTTCCATGACTGAAAAACTGCATTGCAAAAGATGCGTGGGAACCCTGAAAGTAGTATGTTAGTGTACTATTCAGAACAAAGCCTTTCTGTTTCTATTTATCCTGTAAACTCACACATACAGAAGTACACACACACACAGGTGCACATAGAACAGGAATGAAAGTAATGTGTGCATTGCTCAGCAGTGGGAAAACTTTTTGGGGCCATTTGGTTTTACTGCCATCTGGGGAAGTGTGTGTGTGTGTGTGTGTGTGTGTGTGTGTGTGTGTATGTACATGCAAAGCTAGGCTGATTCCTTGTCAGTGTGAACTGATCTCACCTTCATGTGGTTAAGAGTGTGTGAGAGATAGTCATGCAGTTTGTGTGACTCACCAGCTCCAAAAGCAAAAAAGAAGCTCTGGGTGGGGCTTCTCTGCAGGAGGGCGGAGACACGACGTGCCATCCGCACATTGCGTTTGTAAATGAGCTCCTGCCGCAGGTAACTGTCAATCTGCTGCGCCGTCAAGCGCTCGTGAGCTGGCAGGGAACTGTTGATAAAATGTGGAAGCTGAGAAAGAGAGAGAGAGAGGTATTATGAAAGGCTTGTCATACATCTGAGCCTGTATGTGAGTGACAAACTGGGCAGCGAAGATATTTACGCCACATTGCGGAATGTGATAGCCACAAACACATAGAGATGCAGTTTTACTGTCAGTGTGCATATGTTTTTGAGCTCCACACACTCTGACTGATTTGCTGCACAGTAAAGTGTATGTGTGAACCATTCTACAGCTGGTTGGGTTTGTCTACACAGTCCGTTATGCATACTAGGGATGGACAGAATAAATGGGAAAAGGAATGGGAAAACAAACTTCAAAGAATTAAGAAGGAATGGGTGTGAAAGAGAAAGAGAGAATAATAGGGAAACACCTCAAGACAGCATCTTAAGGCTTATTTACATCAAATGTTCCATGAAAAAGTGACAAAAATTGTTGGCTAAATTTTACTCCAAGAATATTCCTATCAAGCGTGATGGAAATATTTGTCACCCTCTAAGAAACTCATTACTGTTTTGTCAGCAATTGCTTGCCATATCAACTCTTTTCACTTTTTTGTTGTTGCTGTAGGTTTTTATTTTTCTTGTACTGAGAGACCATCAATATGAACTAGGGGTGGGGCGATTTGATCTCATGATTCGGTTCGATGTACAGTATGATGTTCACGATTCGATATAATCTTGATTCGACATAACACTTAAATGACAAAGTATGATAGAAAATATTTTTTAGAACAATGTATCAGCAAAATGCACATAATAATTTGTAATTTATCCTCAGAATAAAGTTGTCTAATACACAATCTAAATGCTCAGAGTTTAAATTATAATAAATTCTCATATACATTTCTCTACAAGAAAAGGTTACAAACAAATAAAACTAAAAATAGTTGCCTATACATTCAGGCTGATCAGGTGCAGGTAAAATAATATAACTGAATAAAACATGAATATATATATATATATATATATATATATATATATATATATATATATATATATATATATATATATATATACACACTACTGGTCAAAGATTTTGAAACACTTGACTGAAATGTTTCTCATGATCTTAAAAAAATTTTGATCTGAAGGCGTATGCTTAAATGTTTTAAATTAGTTTTGCAGACAAAAATATAATTGTGCCACCATATTAATTTATTTCATTGTAAAACTAAAATTTAATAAAAAAAAAAAAAAGTTTTTGAAATTGATGACTTAAATTGATGACCAAATAATAAAGAAAAGCAGCCAATAAGTGCCCAGTATTGATGGGAACTCCTTCAATACTGTTTAAAAAGCATCCCAGGGTGATACCTCAAGAAGTTGGTTGAGAAAATGTCAAGAGTACATGTCTGCAAATACTAGCCAAAACCAGCCCATCTGGCACCAACAATCAATTAATGTTCACACCAACCATCAGAATGGGGAAAAAATGTGATCTCAGTGATTTGAACCGTGGCATGATTGTTGGTGCCAGATGGGCTGGTTTGAGTATTTTTGTAACTGCTGATCTCCTGGGATTTTCACACACAACAGTCTCTAGAATTTAAACAGAATGGTGCCAAAAACAAAAAACATCCAGTGAGCAGCAGTTCTGTGAATGGGAACGCCTTGTTGATGAGAGAGGTCAGACTGGTTCGAACTGACAAAGTCTACCGTAACTCAGATAACCACTCTGTACAATTGTGGTGAGAAGAATAGCAACTTAGAATGCTATTCTGAGATGCGGGTTGGTGCTATTTTGGCGGCATGAGGGGGACCTACATAATATTAGGCAGGTGGTTTTAATGTTGAGGCTGATCGGTGTATATACTGTATATATATATAATAATAATAAATCTATCCATCTGAATGAGTTGTTGAAATCTGAAATGCTGCTTTCATACACATGTGCTTAGAAAGTCCCAAACTAATTATTGTTAGTTGGTGAGTTTTGACCTAAAGGATGCAAAAATAAATTTAGCATCACATTGCGAAATTGTGCAGTATGCAATGTGATGTGAAGGGGTATGTAAGAATTCATTGTCTCAATTTAAAGGTACTTTTTGCAGCACTAGCACATTAAACACTTCACCTTTAAAGGTTTGTCATGGTGAAAAATGGTGCTTAGTGTGTTTATACATTTGGAATCAGTGTGTATAGATCTTTGAAAGGGAGCAGAGCATTAGGTTCATATATATGATTATGGGACTCATTTCTGGACCTAGCTCTAATTGATGGTCGGAAACAAGGTGCTTTCCATGTCCTGACTAGCTATACATACTCCAGAGATCCCCATAATGGATAATGGCCCAGGAAAAGAGGAAGAGAGAAAGACTTAAAAGGGAAACAGTGAGGTGGCCCCTTGTTAGAATCCAGAGCTCAGAAACATTTAAATACTATGTGTGTGTGTGTATTTACACTTTTACAGAAGTCTTTTAGTGTAATGCCCTCTTCCACTCTCTCTCTCTCTCTCCTTTTCCATAACATACAGTATAAAGACCCTTCTATAAGCATAAACAGAATTTGAACAGAAGCTGAAGTATGAACAGTCAAAACTATTTCAATTTTAATGCTAATTTCTTATTTTATTTCAATTTTTATTTGTTATTATTTGTTTTAATTCTAGTTTCATATACATTTTGTATATAGAATGAATTTTAGCAGTCTACTGGTCTACTCCTGTTTAATTTTTTATTTAACGTATGCAGTGGTTGAGCATTATAACCAATCACAGACAAGTCTGTTGCTTGCTTTCTGTTTATATCTGATTCAAAATGTTAATAATAACTTTGTTTTTTCTGCTTCTAAGAGGGCCAATGTGAAGTTGAACATTTAGGCAACTAATCTTGATTTACTGATGTTTAAAACAGCAATAAATGAATTCATTAATTATTAGTTCTCAGCTTCTTTTGGATATGTAGCTGACATTAAGTATATGGCACACAGCTGATCCACCCAAATTTAGTATTTTAATGTAAATTCTATTAATAGTAATGAATCGTAATTACAATATCAAGGGAAATAATCATCAATTATGATTTTTGTCATAATTGTGCAGCCCTGTTGTTACACATATGACAACAACCCATTTAAGTCTGTGGCAGCTAAAGTTGACCAAGGTTATACCACTCTTTCCATATGAATATACTTTTTTGGGTGACTTTGTATGTTTTAAAAACAGTCGCCGTATAAGGTGATAAATGATCGGTGGGGAAAATCTTATCTCTATCTTTGCATAGCTTTAAATGAGAGTGTCTATATCGAGATATGTGCCCACCAGTCACTTAAGTTACGCCATTTAAATGATCTTTTTGCAAAAATGGATCTGCACAGAATGTGAAAAATTTTTCAAATACTTTTAATTTAAAAGACATTTCTAGGAAAAGTCTGGTCATTAATGTGTTAATGAGTTCACATTTAATGTATAGATAGATAGTAAAGTTTTAGTGTTGGGAATTGTCACAGAAATTAGATAAACAGCCATTAAAATCCTTGGGTTGTGATTGATGGGAATAGATGAACAAATGCCTCTCAATATTTTGTTTAGAATTTCATTTACAGTTTTTCTCAATCGCTTTGGCACAATCGTCGAATGACTATTAAACTTCGTCAAACTATATGACTAACTATATGAATATTAGGTCATTTGTTCACATGACTGTAGTCATTTATAATTGCTTTGGCACAAAATGCATTGAGTAAGTCTTGCAAATCAAAATAGTTTGCATTAATTTGCTATTGAATGATATTACTCTCAAATACAATTATACACATTCATTGTTGTCATGGTTTTATGTGTTTTTGTTCATGTTTTGTGTTAATGTCTTCTATTTTGGAAGTTTAGTTCCTGTTGTATAGTCATGTGTTCCATGTCATGTTATTCCCTGTTTCATGTCATGTGGTCCCCTGGTCATGTGATTTCATGTTTCCCTCCATGTTCATGTGTCTTGCTTTCATTGGTTTATTGTCTTGTTACCTTGTTATCAGTTCTGTCTTGTCATTGGTTATCATTGTCATGTTTCTCCCTTGTCCATGTATTTAAGCCTCATGTTTGCCATTGTCCATTGTCAGGTATTGTAAGTGTAACATTGTTGGATTGTTCAAGTCAAGTCAAGTTAAGTTTATGTTTATGTTTATGTTTTGTTTCACGTTTGGATTTATGGTTGTTGTGTACTTATGTAAATAAACTGCACCTGGGTTCTAACTTCATCATCGTCTCTTCGTCTACCTGTTACCAGCCTCGTTACAGAATACCTGACCGCAAAATGATCCCAGCAGTTCAGCTTCTTCGTTTATGTCAGGGGAATCATCCCCTGGACTAATATGTAGAGGACTTCTGTGCTCTGGCCTGCAGGGTCGACTTTAATGAGATTGCCCTCAAGGACTGTTTCCGTTTTGGGCTGAATGAGCCAGTCTCCTCCCTGATGCCTGACGGTTGGAGTACCTACAGTCTGACTCAGTATATTGACCTTGCCCTGCTGATAAGTGGTTCACCGTTCACTGTGGGGGAGGCGGATAATGAGCCAGAGTCCCACGTCACGACCACTGAGCCAGAGTCCCACGTCATGTCCGCCAAACCAGCGTCCCACGTCGTGGTCGACGAGCCAGGGTCTCACGTCGTGGTCGATGAGCCAAGGTCCCATGTCATGGTTGACGAGCCAGGGTCCCACATCGTGGTCGATGAGCTTGTGCCACCTTCTGCCCCAGATCCTGAGTCTGCTCCATGCCATGTCACAGCCACACCTCGGCCTGCTCCATGCCATGTCACTGCCACGCCTGATTCTGCTCCATGCCATGTCACTGCCACACCTGAGTCTACTCCATGCCATGTCACAGCCATGCCTCGGCCTGCTCCGTGCCATGTCACAGCCACGCCTAAGTCTGCTCCATGCCATGTCACAGCCACGCCTGATTCTGCTCCATGCCATGTCACCGCCATGCCTAAGTCTGCTCCATGCCATGTCACTGCCATGCCTGATTCTGCTCCATGCCATGTCACCGCCATGCCTGAGTCTGCTCTATGCCATGTCACTGCCACGCCTGATTCTGCCCCATGCCATGTCACTGCCATGCCTGAGTCTACTCCATGCCATGTCACCGCCATGCCTGAGTCTACTCCATGCCATGTCACCGCCACGCCTGAGTCTGCTCCATGCCATGTCACCACCACGCCTGCTCCATGTCATGTCATAGCAACACCTGAGCCTGTCACAATAACGCCTCAGTCTACTTCATGCCATGTCACAGCCGAACCTCAGTCTGCTCCATGCCATGTCACAGCCAAGCTTCAGTCTGCTCCATGCCACGTCTCAGCCAAGCCCCAGACTGCTCCATGCCATGTCACCTATGCTCCACGGTCCAGGCCCGCCTCTGCTCCACGGTCCACTGCTCATGCCTGCCACAGCCAATGAGTCAGCATCCACGCCTACCATGGCCAAGTCAGGATCCTGCCGTACCATATTACCATTTCGTGCCATGTAACCACTTCAAATCCACCCCCCCCCCACAGCCCCCAGCTACCTCTTGAACTCTGTGTTTTGTTTTTGGGGCGTAGTGGGCACCTGGGTTCTAACTTCATCATTGTCTTCATCAGCCTGTCTTTGCCATCAGCGTTACAATTGTGTAAATCCCTACATGCTAAATAGAACAACCAACAATCACAATAACCTGTCACACATATATTAGATACATAATAGTTATGTGGTATTTTTGTAATAGTTGTCAGATGGATAGACTTGTATGTACAGGTAAGAATTCATCATTGTACACTACACAGTGCTGTAATCTCCTTGTCTTTCAGTATTGACAAGTACAACCTGTATATACAGAATATGTTACACAATGTGGGATATGTGTAACTGTATGATTTACAATATCTACTGTAAATTATTTCCTAAATTGCTAAATTGCCTTACTATCTTTTATAGAGAGTGATGTAGCTGGAGGCTGATGAATCCCCACATGTTTTTGTGTATTATGTTAAGGCAGGATTTAACCTGACCAAAGCCAGGAGACGTGGCCATAATATTATTGGTCACCAAGCCACTGTTGATGTGCCAGGCCAGTGTGGAGGGAACATTACAATGTGTGCTGCCATATGTGGGAATGGTGTACTCAGCCACATTCCCATCAATGGGCCCTATAACACACAACGTCTCCTCAATTTCCTGGAAACTCTTTAGAGGGATCTCATTCCTGAGAATGAGAAGGGGTTGGTAAGAAATGACTTGCCAACGTATGTTATAGTTTGGGACAACGTAAGTTTCCATCCTTCAAATACAGTCAGGGAATGGTTTGTTGCCCACCTACGTTTTTTGATGGAGTTTCTCCCACCATACTCCCCATTCCTAAATCCCATTGAGGAGTTATTTTCTGCATGGAGATGATCACCGTCTTAACGACCAGTTGTCCTTACTGAGCGCAATGGATGCTGGTTGTGAGGATATCACAGCAGATTGTTGTAGGGGATGGCTGCATCATGCCAAAAGATTTTTCCCTCGTTGCATTGCAAGGGAGGATATCAGGTGTGATGTAGATGAAATGTTGTGGCCAGACAGAGAGAAGAGATTGGAAGACCCATGAGATTGATGAACTTGCAGCATATTTTATTTTTTCTTGCACATATTGTAGTTCCTGAATTTTGCTGTTGAATATATTTTTTTTTCAGTACAAGCTTTCTTTAGAGAGGTAGAAAGCACAGAAGGAGAGAGCACACAGATACCTTATCAGACAGTACAGCCATTATCTGCCCTGTGTCTGACCTTTGCAGGAAATATGAAACAACAGAGTAAAATTCCCTCCCTTCCTCCTCTCACCACTCCCTCACAATTTTCCTTAAATGTTCATTCTCTCTCTGTCTCTGTCTCTCTCTCTCTCTCTCTCACTGTATGTGTGTGGTGTTGAAAAGCTTTAATCTGTTAGCGTGTATCTGGGTGAAGTGGAGAATTATAGGCCATCCATCAGAGGGAACCTGCTGCAGCAAAAAATGACCCCAATACATCATGCACAATCACAATTCCACTAATATACTGTACACACATACACGCTCCAATACAACAGACTTGCATGATGCTTAAGAACAGGACCAGAAGCAAGGTAGTACAGTATGTTTATGCATTTGTGTGTGTGTGTGTGTGTGTGTGTGTGTGTGTGTGTGTGTGTGTGTGTGTGTGTGTGTGTGGGCGGGTTTGGGTGATTTACAAGGACTTTTTTTTAGGTTACAAACTGATAATTACAAGGGTATTATGCTATAAATGTGGTTTATGAGGATATTTCTAGTGTCCCCATAATTCAAATAACTTAAAAATCATACTAAACGATGTTTTATTGAAAATGTAAAAATGCAGAAAGTTTTTTGTGAGGGTTAGGTTTAGGGGTAGGGTTAGGGTTAGGGGATAGAATCTATAGTTTGTACAGTATAAAAATCATTATGTCTATAAAGAGTCTTCATAATGATAGCTCATCAACTTATGTGTGTGTGTGTGTGTGTTGTTTGTTTTTTTGTTTTTGTTATTTGGTTGTTTTTTATGGGCTGTATAGTCTTTATTAATAGTCATCCAAACACGAACACAAAACTGCTGCATGTCAATACACAATAACAGACAGTCTAAAGATATTGATACTTAAAGTACAGATCTGAAGAGCTGAATTTTGGAACATTGAGACTGCACAGTGGGTGGGGCTATCCAATATGACACAGCTGTAATTTGAGCTAAAGCAGCACAATTTATGATACCATTGTTGTCACGTTCAGAATCAGAATCAGAATGAGCTTTATTGCCAAGTGTTCTCACGTACACAAGGAATTTTTTTGGTGATAGGAGAAACAAGTGCACACAGAACACTGCAGTGAGACAGAATATAAAACAAGGTAAGAGTATAAATAGACATACAAATAATAGGACATATAACAGAATGGCATATACACGTGCAAGTGGTAATGTATGTGCAAGGTAGGGGTATGTACAGTTATTGAAATAAATATGTGAATTTACATATGTACATGAGATCTGTATTTACATTATTGCACTATGGGGGAGTCCTGAGGCAGTTTAATTGTTCATGGGGAAAATGGCCTGAGGGTAAAAACTGTTCTTGTGCCTGGATTTCCTGGCACTCAGTGCTCTGTACTTCCTCAGCTGGCAAAGGAAGTACAACCTCTGCTGAGCCTTCTTCACAATGGAGTCTATGTGGGTGTCCCGACTTGCCTTAAAGGGACTTAGTTAGAACGAAAGCTGTGTCCCAAACGACACACTATACACTTACACTATACATTCAGCCATATAGTGGGGTCTTTTGCAGTGCAGTCATTTGTGTACAGGAAGAAGAGCAGTGGAGACAGAACGCATCCCGGAGGAGAACCAGTGCTAATAGTGAGGGTCCCGGATGTGACCCTCACTAGCCCAGTCTCACTAGCTGCTCCCTATCTGTCAGAAAGCTGGTGATCCATCGACAGATTGGGGTGGGCCTGGGTCAGTTTGGTTGAGAGAAGATCAGGCATGAATGTATTGAAGACTGAACTGAAGTCCACAAATAGGTTCCTTGCATAAGTACCAGGTCTGTCGAGGTGTTGCATGATATAATGCAGTCCCATATTGACAGCATCATCCACTGACCTGTTTGCTTGGTAAGCAAACTGAAAGGGGTTCAGCAGGGGTCCAGTGATGTCCTTCAGGTAGGCCAAAACCAGTCTCTCAAACAACCACAGACATGCGAGTGACAGGTCTGTAGTCATTAAGTCCTGTGATTTAAAAAAAAAAAAAATTTGGAGACCGGAATGATGGAGCATTTGAAGCAGCAGGGAACGTCACACTGCTCCAGTGATATATTGAAGCTCTCTGTGAAGATGGGGGCCAGTTGGTCAGTGCAGACTTTCAGATAGGCAAGTGAAACAATGTCTGAGCCTGAAGCTTTCCTAGTCTTTTGTTTCCGAAAAACCCGGCACACATCCTCCTCACAGATCATAAGTGCAGATTGAGTAGCAGGAGGGGGGAGGAGGGGGGTTCCAGGAGGTGTTGTTGTGAATGTGAAGTGAAGATCAGAGCGGGGGAGGGGTGTGAGACTGGGCTTTTCAAACCTGCAGTAAAACACATTTAGTTCATCAGCCATTAGTTGACTCTCTACAGAGCAAGGGGGAGTTGTCTTGTATTGGTAATGCTTTTCAGGCCCTTCCACACAGATGCAGGATCGTTGGCTGAAAACTGTTTTTTCAGCTTATTAGAGTAGCTTCTTTTAGCCACTCTGATTTCCTTAGTCAGTGTATTCCTGGCCTGGTTGTACAATATTTTATCCCCACTTCTGTAAGCATCCTCTTTGGCATGATGAAGCTGTCTGAGTTTTCCTGTAAACCATGGTTTATCATTGTTGAATGATAAAAATGTCCTAGTAGGGATGAACATATCCTCACAGAAACTGATATATGATGTCACAGTATCTGTGAGCTCATCCAGGTCTGTGGCTGCAGCCTCAAAAATACTCCAATCAGTGCAGTCAAAGCAGGCTTGTAGTTCCAGCTCTGCTTCATTGGTCCATCTCTTTACAGTCCTTACTACAGGCTTAGCTGATTTTAGTTTCTGCTTTTAGGTTGGGTGAAGATGAATCAGACAGTGATCTGAGAGTCCTAAAGCTGCACGTTGGACAGAGCGATATGCATCCTTTACAGTGGTGTAGTAGTGATCCAGAATATTTCTGCCTCTGGTGGGGCATGTGATGTGTTGATGTGTATGATAATGTTTTTTCCACAGTATCAATAACACCAAATACAAATGCCTTAGTTCAGTACCCATATGCTGTCTTGCTGGCAGTTGTAACTCAACTTGCCATGCAAGAGGAGCACTTGCGATTACAGCTGTGTGTGAATGCCTGTCTTGGTGAGCTTTTGGAAACTGTGTTGAACTGGTCCATCCAGATGCAGTAAGTACCAATTGTTTACATATATATAACCTTGAAAACAAAGGGTAATATATACAGATCATGAGCCAGGAAATTTTGTTTAAATTTTTTTTAATAAAAATACGGCACAATGCCATGAACCTCACAAACTTTGGCAAATCTAGCCACTATTTTTTTGTCATAATCACCTGTTTTAAAACCTATTTACAGCCTATCTTCTAAACTAACTCAAAACACCCACTGAATCAATAGGCTAAAACAGTGTTTCTCAACCAGGGGAGACCACGGACCCCTAGCGGTCCGTGGCGTAATTGCAGGGGATCCGTAGAATCATTTAAAATATATTTGAAAATCACGCTGTTGAGAGAGAGAGAGAGAGAAAGAGAGGCAATGACAAACTGAAAATCTTACTTGGTGAAGGACCCACTTCACCCTTAGTGGCCGAACGCATTAACAAATGCCACAAACTACGAAATGAACACACATCCAGCACATGTTTCAGCAGTTTAGTTTAGCTACAGTTATTTATTTATTATTATTATTGTATTTATTTATTTACATTTTACTATATATGGCGAGCACAATTATATGTCTTTGTTTTCTTAGTTGTTTCTTGTCTAGTTTTGTTTTGTCTTATTGTTCATGTCCATTTTATTGTATTCAATTATTTGTTTTTCTTGTAGTGCTTTGGCAGTATGTACTTACTGTATGTCATGCCAATAAAGCAATTTGAAAGAGAGAGAGAGAAACACAGACAAGACGCATCTGTGTACTGTAAGTTGCACTGACAGAGGTTGTATTCGGAAGGGATTAGGACCCAGAAGCAGCCGCCTGCATGACTTCCCTTCAGCCGCTTAGAATCAGATGTGAAAACATCTTTGCTTTAAGTAATGGTGTGTAACAGTTTTTCATATTCTGTTCATGTTTATAAAAAAAATAAAAAAACGCGACAAATATGCCACGTCTGTTTATATGTAACTTTTCACTGTATACAAATAAACAGTTTTTAGTCTGAGTAAAACAGTATGCCTGTTGTATTCTATTCATTCATTAATGTCAGCGGCTGCCCTTCTGTTATTATTTCTGATATTTTCAACCCCCTTTGCTATGCAATAATTATCCGGTTCACTGACTGAATGTTCTTACAATGATAAAATGTAATTTTGAGGGCATGTGAGGAGTTGTTTTGCCAGCAGCTAGAGTTTGTTAACACAATACTGTTATGATGGACAAAATATTGTGCATAAACTAATTAATGATGGCAAAATACTCTTTAAAAAACTACTTTGAAACACTACCATCTCGATGATGTTTAATGTTTGTGTGTAAGCATATGTGCAGTGCGTTTGACCAGACATCAGTTACAGTAGGTACATATTATGTAAAAGTAGCTTTGGACTAAAAATCACAGGACCTTTAGGAAATTAGGATGATGAAATAAATGGTGGTGTCAGGGGGTCCTTGAGATTGTTTTTGAGATATGATGGGGGTCCAGTACTCAAAAAAGGTTGAGAACCACTGAATACTATCAATCATATACACAGTGTGCTATGAACTTTGGAAAGCTGAAGGGATAATATAGTGTTTTTTAAAATAACATTTTAAAGTACATAGTGTTACAGGCACGCAACTTCTGATCTTTTTGTGTAACTGAGGATGAGAAAAAGGTTAGTGGGACCTTTAAGTTTTAGTTTCAGTAATATTCAAAGATTTGCTACATAAATGACACCTCAAAGATGTAAGATGTAAACTTTTATTATTAAGTTTATTATGTTCCGATATTTCATCAAAGTATGGCCCTACATATATCCATAGAGGTCTGGGCTAAGCCGCAAATATCCACTGACCCTAGAACCACCCCTGGTTACACCCTGGTTACCCAACTTGCCTTAAAGGGACTTTGTTAGAATGTAAGTTGTGTCCCAAACAACACACTATACACTATACACTTACACTATACACTCAGTCATATAGTGTATACATTTTAAAAGTGTAGTACTGTCCCAAATGGAACACTTAACAGTTTTTCACTACACGGAAGCATTCGCCGTTTAACAGCTGACGGAACTGATGTTTCAAACGCAAGTCATGTGTTGCCGCTACCTCTAGCAATTTATCTAACCTCAGTTCAACACTTATTTCTCAAACGACACATATTAACACAGCGTAAGTGATAGTAAAGCTCTCAACTCACATTTGCAAGGTGCTGTCTTCACTGAAGTTTCGCTAGTTGCCTCACTCTCCATTATTTACAGTTTTGTCAGACCAGCAACGTATCCGAATAACTCCGCCCCTTCCGCTATGTACGGTAGCCCGCGAGGTTTGAGTGCATGAAGTGTCCATCGTTCCACACTCCGTTTTGATGGTTAAAGAAGTGCATCATCTGGGTACTTACAGTACACTTCTTTTTGTTTCATTTTTAGTGTAAACATACTACTTGCACTACTTACACTACAAAATGGTGTAGAACAGTGCAGAAGTGTGTTGTTTGGGACGCACCTATAGTTTCAGTATATGCTTATGTGAGGTTTTCTGTTTGTTTGTTTGTTTGTTTTTTTGGTTGGTTGTTTGTTTACCTGTGACGTGTCATGGTTGAAGATGATGGAGTTGAGATCTCCACAGTTGTAGTGTGTTATGAGGTCCTCGGTGGTAAAGGCGTCCTGCAGAATGCCTGCACGCAAACTCTCATGCTGCAATAGAGTCTGATTCAGAGCAAACAACACCTGCAGAGAGAGAGAGAGAGTCAGTCAGTTATTAATTTTTAGCTTGTAAAGTACACAAGCTTAGTCATTCTCACTCCCGCACATACAAATATGATGTCACATCGGACTCAAATAGCCAACAATGTGTTCTCTTACACATAATCACAAACACACTCTTTATTTATTCATACGCTATAAACATAGACCATGGAATATGAACATTTTCCTTTCAGAGGTAGCCAAATATTACACCAACAAAAGGCTAGACACCAGGTACAAATATGTGCCATAAAATGGCCTGTTTCCAGAGCAACAGGAATGAGAGAGAAAGTGAATGTGTGAGAGACAACTCTATCTCCAGGGTCCAAGGGTTGTAAATTTACAGCCCCCATTAAAATAAAAAGTAAACCCTCTTTAGATATAATTTATGCTGTGCAACAGCCACAGACCACAGCGACACTGCAGCTGTCCCAGACTCCTGGGGTTAAACTTCACACTCCTGCCCACTCCACTCTCACGCCATTCCTGATTGGCTGAGTCGCTCAGCTCCGGCTGTCAATCACAGTTAAGCGTTTTGACAGGAGAGCCCATTGGAGTTGGGAGGGGGGAGTTTTTTCGGTTATTTTGCGTGGAAAGGTAGATTGAATTTCACAGTGTCAGGCATTCTACAAGCTAACACATTCGTACCCGATCATGTGTGGTCAGTTGATTTGTGTACATGATTACACCTGTCTATTCTGGCTGGGACCCGTCATGCTAATTGCCTTGAAGACTTACAGAGAGGATGTGTTTGTGAGTGTGTGTGACAGAAATACAGTAATGAAAATGGACTATGAGAGCAGTTACACTAATAGATTTATTTGCAAGCTTAAAGGCTACAGAAGATTTAACCCCTGGCCCTCAGAGAAAGGCTGGAAATGAGAGTTTGTGCTTTTCTGTTTAGCACTGAGAAAACAGAGCCTTCTCTGGTGAAAAACAGATTGTTGTTTTATCCACTGAAGTCAATGTGCTGTGAATTTTGTCTGTAGTTCGGGCCTCCAATCATAAATGAACATGCTCCTTAGTTTAGAAATGTTGGAGATGTGGCTAACTGGTTTGCACACATGCTCCAATATGTTAAGTGGTGGCAAGAGTTCAAGTGGCTGACAAGAAATCGAGTCTGGCTTGCATCATTTACCCCCATATTTGTGGGTTGTTTTTTTTTTGGGGGGGGGGGGGGGGTTGTTTGTTTGTTTTGTTTTTGACCATTCAACATAAAGATTATGAAATCGAATGAAATTGGGGGTTTGTTGCTTTTATTCCACGTCTGCTAGATTTGAGAACATCTATATGCTCATAAACGTTGAGACAATTATCTTTTAGCAGAAATACACATCTTCCTCTTCCTGGAAGAACAGATCAAAATATCGATGAATCTTTTTGCACTTACAGGCATATCCAAATTTTTCCAATAAAATTATCCAATAAAAAAATTCTTTAGATGGAAAATATCCCTCCCACTAATACCACCTACCTCTGATTGGCAATAGCAAGCAGCAAATCATGGTTCAATGCATGTGACATAAAATATAAAGGCTATTTGATATTTAAAAAAAATTCAAAATATACAATAGATACAGACCTAATTTCCTGTTTCAATAGGAAATACATCAACACAGGAAATAAAATGGCACCCTTTTCAAGCCATCTCTGTTTGTGTAAAAATATTTTAAACTTTACGTGAACTGAACTGAAGAATTTTCAACCTCATGGACAATGGAAGTGGTGGTGGTGGAGGGGGGTTATTATTTAATCTATTAAACAGTTTTTAAACCATCTATTTTCAGCCTAGTGCTCTGCAGATCTTTGTATCCCTGCCAATGCGGTAATCCTAAAATGGGCTGCGATCAAACCGGCACCAGAGCAGCGCAAATGCACTCCATCAATCTCACTTCACATCCAGCCAATGCTATGTGCTCTGAGCCGACCCCCTGCCGGCCTTGTAATCGCTGGCCATTTATTTCAGTATTGCGTGAGTTGTTTTACTGTCTTTATTTTTTACGTTGCCCTGTCATGATGGGTGTTGCCCTCCTGTGCAGATGTGCTCTGGCTCTAGTATGCCACGGTGTGTGCCCACACATAGGTACTTTATAGTTATGCCAGCTGCTGCAGGGGCCACGGCACGCTCAGATTACGAGACGGGTGTCTGACCCATCTGCCCTGCTTCTGTGGTAGTGCCAAAAATTAGGAGTTTCCCTTAACCTTAAGCACATTCCATGTGAGAAATAGAGAAAATGAAAGAATGACTGGGATGTGATTGATTAAAGGGATTAAAGGATGGGACAGAGAACATGAGAGTGTGCCAGGCTGGGAGACCATCAAGCCGACCAATTGAACAATAGCTTGGTTTGCTGGTCTTAGATAGTATCCCAGCCTGGCCAGGCTAGTCTGTTGGCTGTTTTAGAGGGGTTTTGGGACTTTTGACTGGTCAGGTCGGGAGACCAGCTAGATGACCAGCAAAACCAGCTGAACACCAGCTTAAATCTGGTTTGCTGTTCTTAGCCAGTCTCTCAGCCTGGCCAGGCTAGTCTGTTGGCTGTTTTAGAGGGGTTTGGGAGTTTTCTGCTGGTCAGGCTGGGAGACCAGCTAGCCGACCAACTAAACCAGCTGTACACCAGCTTAAACTGGTTTGCTGGTCTTAGCCAGTGTCTCAGCCTGTGTAGGCTAGTTTGTTGGCTGTTTTTAGAGGAATTTTGGGAGTTTTCAGCTGGTCAGGCTGAGAGACCAACTAGCAGACTAGCTAAACGAGCTAAACATTAGCTTAATCCTGGTTTGTTAGTGTTAGCTAGTCTCTCAGCCTGACCAGGCTAGTGTTTTAGAGGGGATTTGTGTACTTT
Source organism: Myxocyprinus asiaticus (assembly GCF_019703515.2). Classification (NCBI taxonomy): domain Eukaryota; kingdom Metazoa; phylum Chordata; class Actinopteri; order Cypriniformes; family Catostomidae; genus Myxocyprinus; species Myxocyprinus asiaticus. The sequence goes on along the minus strand of NC_059376.1, from coordinate 30,533,854 downwards.
TCAGCTGGTCAGGCTGGGAAATCAGCTTGCCGACCAGCTAAACATCAGCTTAAAACCTGTTTTTTTTTTTTGTCTCAGCCAGTAACTCAGCTTGGCCAGGTTAGGCTGTTGGCTATTTTAGAGGGGTTTTGGGAGTTTATAGAGTGGTTAGGCTGGGAGACCAGCTAGCTGATCAGCTAAACCAGCTGAACATCAGCTAAAATATGGTTTGTTGGACTCAGCTAGTCTCTCAGCCTGACCAGGCTGGTCTGTTGGCTGGTTTTAGAGGGGATTTATGCACTTTTCAGTTGGTCAGGCTGGGAGACCAGCTAGCTGACCAGCTAAACCAGCTGAAAACCATCTTAAACCTAGCCAGTCTCTCAGCCTGGTTAGGCTGGTCTTTGGGCTCATTTTAGGGGGTTTTGGACAATTTTCACCTGGTTAGGCTGGGTGACCAGCTAACCATCCAGCTAAATCAGCTGTACACCATCATGGCCAGACTAGGAGACCAGCTAGACCAACTTAGCCAGGTTGGGAGACCAGCTTGAACCAGCTAAAACCAGCATACCATCTTTGGCTGGTTTAAGTTGTTTTTCTCAGCAGGATAAACACAAAAACCCCTCTGCACACAAAATAGCTTGAAGAACCCACCTGCTCCTGGAACTTCTAACCTTCTCCCAAGCATTGCATTCCAAAATTTAATTAGCATTTGGAGAGGCCAAATGGAGAAAAAGTCCAAGGGAAATAAAAAACAGCAGAATGCTAATTACCAGGTGAAGTTCCCAAATGAGAGGAGGAAAAAGAAACAAACTGTTTTGTTGACAGTTTGGTAGCTTCAGGTTTTGTTGATCCAATTATTCAAGTTCTGTTGATCCAAATCTGTATGGAAATGGCTTAAGGGCAGATTTCTTTTGCAATAAACCAAAACGTATGCGACAAAGAGTTTTTTTAAGCATGACGTCATCACGCACACCATTTTATCGATAAAAGGCCATTTGAATGGAAACAGGCAGACCTCAGAACTTCCCGATCAGATGGGCACACAGCATGTGGCATCAACTTTTTCGCACCTTCCGTTCTATTTTTCTTTCTTTGTTTTTTTCTTCTGTCCATTCAGCTTTCTAGCATTCACAAACTGATCATCTTAGTTTATGGAAAGTTGAGTGAGGGACAGTAAACGAGGCAGATAACAAGAAAGTGGGAAATAGAGAGAGAGGCAGTTCTGAGGTGGAGAACAGAGGGATGGAGTGAGAGAGGATGGCAAAATAAATAATAGCTGGATGTAGGCGCATGTGCTCCACAGCTGGAAATGATTTAATCTCTTTTAGAGTGGTCAGGGGCATTATGGGAAAAGTGCAGACAGGCACAGGTGCAGTCGGTGGGCAATGCGAGCCAAAATCTGCTCAGTGTATCCAGCGAAAGCTGAGTCAATAATAGCCGAACACAGCTGGCCACTTCAAACCAACATCCTGAGGATGACACTTGTTTTTTATTAGTCATTAATTAGAGGTTATTCTCTCTCTCTCTCTCTCTCTCTCTCTTTCCATATCTTCTCTTCACCCCTTATTTTGCTCTTACTCCTGACTGCCTGCTACCTTTAAAACAACGTACATTTTCTTTAGCAGCTATACAGCAGAAGAAAAAAATTGTTATCTAAGAAAGTTGAATATAATATAAAAATTACAAATATTTGTAAATATCTAAAAATCCTTTAAAAAACAATGCATTCATCTCAGAAGCAGCATATAAGATATTTAGGCTTGCTTTTAGATATATATATAATAGATCTTGAATATAAGTATATTTTGTCTTTACTGCACTCGCAGAAGTAACCAAGTGAAAAAATACACTTATATAAAAAAATACACTGATATTTAAGATACATTCTCTTAAAGCAAGTCTAAATATTGTATATGTTGCTTCTGAAGTAATTGTATCTTGTTTTAAGGATTGTTAGACAATTTTACATGGAAAACAAGACAAAAACACTTGATAACAATAGGATTTTTTGCAGTGAATTTCTTTACTGAATTAAACTTAATAAAAAGTTTTTTTTTTCCCCTATAATTCAGTGAATGTCATTTAGAGGTGTTTTTAAAAGATGATTTTGTCCTCTTTATTGTTATTAAACACATTTAATACAACCTTTTAAGTCGGGGCACAAGCTGAATAATCGGTTAAGAGCTAATGAATAATCACAGAATTGTCGAACAATCATTAGATTAATCGATTATAAAAAATAATCGTTAGTTGCAGCCCTACACTCCAGCAGAGTATGGACATTCTTTCCAATTTTTTGTTGATTGCAAAATATTTTTTGTTTGTTAGTCTGAGTTTAACATATGTAGAGGTAAGCAGTTCATGCAGATGATTGCATATGGCATGACGAAAACAGAGCAGACCTTTCACAAGTTTACTCAGCAGCATTATAACAAAGGACTGTACCACACTACTGTATGTAAAACATTTTTTAGTTCCTCTCTCCTACTAACAGATACTTATGGAGCACTTTCATGACCAGACCTTGCAACTCTCTTTCTTTTTTCTTTTCGTTCTTGTAGTTCCAGTTCCTTCTTTCTTGGAGCCTAGGAATTACCACAAAGAGAAGTTTGGTAGGCCACTGGTGCAGCGGGCGTCCCCAGAAAACCTTTTATTTGGTGACATTTCTCTTCTGCCTAGCTCGACACAAATCTCTTCATCTCTCTGTCTAATCTCTCCATCCAGTCATCTCCATTCTGAGAGTCACTCCATCTCAAACCCGCTGTCAGCCTGCAGTGACCCTCTGGGTTTGTTTAATAAGACACTGGAGAGTTTCTCTTTTTCCTCTCTTTTTCTCTCTTTCACACCCCCTCTCTCTCTTTTTACACTTGTCCAAAAGCAAACTCTGCCATTTGACTTGGCATCCCCAGTAGTGGAGTCTTCAGCCATTCTTTCCCCTATCACAAAAAAGCAAACAAGATGAACAAGGATGAAAATAATCGACTGCTTCTCAGCGCTTCAGCTGCTTCTGTTCTGTGAGAAGAAAAAAGAGGGGAATTACAAGAGAGAACTAAATGGGTAGAGACCAAGAAACCAAGAAAGGACTAAGGGAAAGATGGAATGGAAGGATGAATAAACAGTGAGGAAGGAGAGGAGCATTGTTAAGTTGGGTCAGAGGTCAAACAAAGCTCAGATGCCTGTAAGCCCACAGCTCTAAACAAACACTACGGTAGGGACAAGCCGAGCTGCATGGAGCTTCAGAACGTTTATTAAACCCTGTGACAAAAAGTGAGCTCAGTTGGAAATTATAAAACAGATAGTTCTGACTCTATATTCTGATTCTAAATTCTGAACTTAGCTGTGTTAAATGTTGTTGTAAAATGTCTACAAATGCAGGGGATTTCAAACTGGGGTCCAGGGACCCTCAGGGGCGCTTAAGGGGGTTCTAGGGGGTCTGCAGATAATTTCAGAGAAAGTTTGACATTATTACTGTTTCATTATGCTTTCTAAAGTCTGCCAGTAAATATCAATTAAATTGAAAATGTTTTTCTTCAGGTATAAACACACAATATTACTCCACACTAATGTTTTCATTTTTCAGTTTCCCAGTGCCATCATTTTCCGAAAATGGCATTTTAGTGTAGATAAGAACTATAAACATAGCAAAATCGATGCATTTTCAAACGAAAACGTAGGCATATTAATATGGACGTGGTCTAATAGTGAGTGGAAAAAAGATACACTCTCAACTTAATACACAGTAAATATTTTCAAGAAAATATTTTATACATTTTTTTTTTTTTTGGCTTTAGTACAATAACAGTATAAATGCTAGTAATTTAATTTAGAAAGTGACATGTTTTATTTTTAATAGCACGCTTACTTTTCCCATACCATATAAATGGGTCATTACACTTTAAAATACACAGCAGACTTTTTATTTTAGGATGGGGTCCCTCGCAAGAGGATCATCATATTTTTGGGTTCGTTGCATGAAGTGTAAAAACCTCTGCATAAATGCACACCTGTGACCACACATTCTATAATGATGTATGAAGGCCATTTCCACAGTAATACATTTTCATTTGAAAATGCATTGATTTTGCTATGCTTAAGCCTCTCATCCACACTGGAATGGCATTTTCCTTCACCAACAACAAATTGCATTAGGAAAATGAAAAATATGTTTTCTAACTTATACGGATTAGTGTGTACGTCACCTAAGCTGCTATGTTACTTGGCTACCGCAAACAGACCCTACAGTTAGCATAAAGAACTATATTACTTGGTGTAAGAATAGTTTATTCCGATAATTATTAATAATAAATGTTTATTGGGGTCTGGGTAGCTCAGCGAGTATTTACGCTGACTACCACCCCTGGAGTCATGATTTCGAATCCAGGGTGTGCTGAGTGACTCCAGCCAGGTCTCCTAAGCAACCAAATTGGCCCAGTTGCTAGGGAGGGTAGAGTCACATGGGGTAACCTCCTCGTGGTTGCGATTAGTGGTTGTCACTCTCAACGGGGTGCGTGGTAAGTTGTGCGTGTATTGCGGAGAGTAGCATGAGCCTCCACATGCGGAGTCTCCGCGGTGTCATGCACAACGAGCTACGTGATAAAATGCGTGGATTGACTGTCTCAGATTCGGAGGCAACTGAGACTTCTCCTCCGCCACCCGGAGTAACCGTGCCACCATGAGGACCTACTATGTAGTGGGAATTGGGCATTCCAAATTGGGAGAAAAGGGGATAAAATAAATAAATAATAAATGTTTATTGAACATTGTCTTTTATCATTTTGCTGTTGCCACCAATTTATGAAAGCAATAATCCACTTGAATCCTTTAATCGATTCATAAATAATGAAAATATTTTTGTTGTTTTTTTATTCTAAAAATGCATAATTTTCTTTTAGGGTTAATTTCAGCATTTACTCATCGTCATATTGTTCCAAACCCATGTGACTTTCATTCTTACATGGAACAAAAAAGGACATGTTGGGCAGAATGTCACCATTCACTTTCATTTTATAAGAAAAAGAAAAAAAAGATGCAGTGAAAGTGAATGATGACTGAGACTAAACATTCTGCCTAACATGTCCTTTTGTGTGCCACGAAAGAGAGAAAGCCATATAATTTTGGAACAACATAAGGGTGAGAAATTGATGACAGAATTTAAAAAAAAAAAAAAAAAAGAAAAGTCCATGTTATGTCACTATTTAAATAGCAACATAAATATACACTACCGGTCAAAAGTTTTGAAACCTTACTCATTCTTTATTATATATTTTTGAATAATAGTAAAGTCATCAAAACTATGGAATAACATAAATGGAACTATGGGAATTATGTTGTGACAAAATCCAGAATAAATCAAAACTGTGTTATATTTTAGCATCTTCAAAGTAGTCACCCTTTGCCTAGAATTTGCAGACATGTACTCTTGACATTTTCTCAACCAACTTCTTGAGGAACTTTTTTATTTTTTTTATAAAATTTTAGTTTTATAATGAAATAAATTAATATGGTGGCACAATTATATTTTTGTCTACAAAACTAATTTCAAACATTTAAGCATATGCCTTCAGATCAAAAGATTTTTAAGATCCTGAGAAACATTTCAGTCAAGTGATTCAAAACTTTTGACCAGTAGTGTATGTGTGTGTGTATACAGCACTCTTTCACTGATCTCTTTACATTCTGAAAATACTGTAGTGGCCCTTCCAACTGGGGGAAATACCTGATTCCCACTGCTGTGAGTTTATCAGACCCTGGGATGTCTGATAGCATCTAAACCATATGATGCTCATTCCACGAAAAAGAGGTAGAGAGAGAGAGAGAGGGATAGGGTCCTTCCAAGTTCTGTCTTATCTCTAGCACCGACCTTCGTTCATTTAATGCCCTCAAACAGCTTAATTCTTCTTGAATGATTTGTATTTTTTACAATCTTTTACTGGAGTGCGTGCTTAAACATGATCATAGCACGTAAGTTTGAATATGAAGATAAATGTATAAAGGAAACTGGAGTCCAGACCCCTCCTGTTAATTCATACAGGCAAGTCTGTGTGTGTTTGTGAGAGAGAGAGAGAGAGAGAGAGAGAGAGAGAGGAAAAATTAGAAGCAGGCTGAAATTACTGACTCTGGGGATGTGTGTCATGTTCTTCTGCTCATAGTCACAGATCAGATCTGGAACGCAGCTGGGCCGCTCCCCACCCAAACCTGCAGTCTTATCAACATCTCTCTGTCTTTCTCTCTCTCTCTCTCTCTCTCTCTCTACGATTCATCCTCATCATAATGTTTATTCTCCTTTCATCTCCTCCGTGTCCTACCTTTCCTTTCATGTTTGTGTATGTGTGTGTGTGTGTGTGTGTGTGTGTGTGTGTGTGTGTCCGTGTGTGTCCACCGATTTTGGCGGGATCTGTGTGTGCGTATGTTAGCATATGTTTGTCTGATTGTGTGGCTAAACAGACATGCCATTTCACGGCAAATCCTGTGCAGAAAAGTCAAATTTCACACATATACTGAGCCAGCCCTGCCTGCAGGCCTGCGTCTAGCAGACTAGAGCAGAAACAGAGAATATGTATGTACTGTATGTGTGTGTGTAAGTTTTGCTTAATGGCAGGCATATGTTGACTTGATTGTGTCCTGTGTGTATGGTACATGTGACCTGAAAACATAAAACATAAAAGTGTGTGCTGTCATATCAGTAGCGTTTACTTATGTAGAATGTTGCGTGTGTATAGAGGTGACTGCACCCTTCTAAAAGGGTCAGCCTCCTCCGTCAATTTCAATATATTCCATTACAACACGAATGACTCCTGTCAGCATGTATGCACACACTCCAGCAAGAACAAGCTGTCTGAGCCAGAGTAGAAATAGAGATGGAGCACACACACAGACCGCCAAGAAGACGCACCATGCTCTCTGAACACTGGCAAGAGAGTGAAGTGACACTTTTTTTTCCTGATGGAAAATATGTGCAGTGCCTTAACAGTGTTATGTCATATATTTCTCTCTCCCTCTCTCTTAATGGGATAGTTCACAGAAATCTTGTTCCAAACCCATTTGACTTTCTTCCAAGGAACACAAAAGGTGTTTGTCAGAATGTTAGTGGAAGTGGAATCCAGTTCTGATGTAATGAATTACTATAATGTAATTACTTTTTTAAGTACAAAAAGTGGTGTAACACACAATTTTATATTATTGTAATCAGATTTTATTTAATGACTTTCAAATAAGCAAATTACTTTGGTTAAACAAATTTCCAAAATATTATTTATGTAGAATAAATTTAAGACATGAATTACATTCATATGTACATCTGTTTACATTTTCTCTGAAAGCTGAAGGGCGTGCAGCCCCAAACAAATAATTGTAAGGGAGAAATATGTGGTGCTGAGTGTATGACAGCATCCGATATTGAACAAGGAGAAAATATATAGACATTAAATTGAATTCGTTAAGCAGACAAATAATTTTTTTTATGTTGCTGATGTTTTTTATGTTTTAGAAAGTAACTTAAAGTTATTAGTCCCACCCAATCAATAAAGTCAGTAATCTGATTGCAATTTTTGATAAGTAATTTGTGATTTGTAGTGTATTACCTATCTGAGTAACTTACCGAATACTAGTCATCATTCACATTCATTGGAAAGAATGGAAAAAAGATTAAATGAAAGGGAATGGTGACTGAGACTAACATACCGCCTAACATCTCCTTTTGTGTTTCATGTCAGAAAGAAAGTTAATTGGGTTTGGAACGGCATGATGTTGAGTAAATTATGATTTTTGATTTTCATTTTTGGGTGAACTATCCCTTTAACTTGCCATTCCAAAAGCTTTGTGCATCTTACACTCACATATACAGATGTATGTGGCAAATTTTTTTGTCATGAGATGCTAAATCAGAGGTAAAAAAATAATAATCTCCATTTGGGGACATCAGGAAGGTTACAACATGTACTCACATATATACAGTTAAAAAAAAAAAAAAAAGAATTTAAGTCAAGAACAGTTTTCTTTCAGAGGTAAGGTTTGTCTGCTGTCATTATAATTAGCCTTATATAACAACAATAGAAGTTTATGGTATGTCCTCATTTAGATAGCTCGGTGTGTGTGTGTGTGTGTGTGTGTGTGTGTGTGTGTGTGTGTGTGTGTGTGTGTGTGTGTGTGTGTGCGTGAGAGAGAAGATATTTAATATTTTATGCGTCTGAGTGGGCATATAGCCACGTTATTGGTGTGATGTGCGGGCTGGCTTGGGCAGCCCTCCGAGACTCAGCCCAGCTCTCTCTTTAGATCATCAGAATACAACATGTCAGCTCCCTCTCTCTCCTCCACACCCGTCTACACAGAACAAGGGAAGGGGGGAGAGAGGGTAGCTTGGAAGAGGAGAGTGTGAATTAGAAGCAGATGAAGGCAGGAAGTCACAGCCAGTGTTTCAGCAGGAGCAAGAGCACTTTCACTCTCTTTCATTCCCTCATCCAACACTTCAACTGTACTGTTGGTATTACCATGAGTATCATGAGTACTATCTATTGACTGCTATTGTATTCATATTGAGCTAACAATATTTTTTATACTTTAACCCTACCCCTAAACCCTCATAAAAACCTTTTGCCATATTTTTATTTGAATAAAACAGCATTTGGTACTTTTATTAAGCATTTCGAATTACAGGGACAGTTCCTAATAATGTAGGTGATTTCAGGTTTTTCTCTATTATAGGGGCATTTTGCTCCTCACAATGTATATTACTTAGAAATACACAGCCAGACAAATACTGTACTGAAACAGATACACACAGGCACCCACACAAACATATATACAAACAGGGCTTCTGTTTCCAGTTGTAATCTGCAGCTGGCTGGACTGTTATCTCACCCTGTGCACAAGACAGACACAGAGGAAAGTGGCAAAATGGAAAGAGGGATAGGACAGACAGACATGCAGATGACAGGATGAACACAAGGAAAAAAGACAGAGAGAGCCAAGGGATGGAGCCTGACAGTCAGACCCACAAATGCACACACAGACACACACACAAAAACAGAGAGCAACTCATTGGCTGTGTGCTGGCATTAATTAGAAAATGGGATCCAAAGTTTTCTATCTGTCTCTCTCTGTCATCCCCCTTTTTCTTTCTCTTTCTTTACCCCCCTCTCTTTCTTTTTCATCCCCTCCACTCCAAAACAAAGAGAGAGGTTTGTTACTTTACGAGAATGTTCCACAGGTGAGGGCAGGGCCAATTTGTAAATGGGCCATCGGGCAACTTGCAAAGAGAAGCACTCCAGACTGCAGTCTGTTTTTAAAGTAATTGACACTATATTCACATTTATTTATGTCCCATTTCATTTTAGTCTTTATTAGCCTCTCACAAAGTTATTGTATTATATTTGTGGTTTGTATGCAGGGCAGGGGCATGTCCCCCCCATCTTTGGAAATTTGAGGGGGGGTTTTTTGGCCTCAGTGCCTCAGATAAAACAATAATTTCAAGACCAACCAAAAGCCTCTGCCATCTAGTTGCATCTGTTGTGGAATAAACAAACTCACTTTGTAATATTGTTAGTTTTCCATGGTTTTGTGTGTTCTATAATCTGTTGATCTCACTTAGATTATATTCAGGGTTTATTTGCTGTTATGTTTTCTACTTAGAATTTATATTGAGAGGATACGGGGCGTTGTTATGGGCTTTGATTGGATATATATGTGGATGTTTTTGAATTTATAAATGCAAGGTGGTTAGGTGTGATAGTGATGTAATTCACACTGTTTTGTGTGTGTCTGTAGTTCTGGACTGAGTTTTATAGGAGTTTTCCAGCATCATTAACAGAATTCATAACATCCACAGGGGCGTCTTAACGCACTGGCTTATACGGGATGAAGCCCATGGGCCTACAACTCCCATCAGGCCCAGATCACGGCCATGGGGCCCATTTACCCTTATCCATGTTCACGGGAGGAGCGTGTGTAAACATTTACAGCGGGAGACACGGTTGTTAACAAGGTGACAGTGCTCAACCGTTAAAGGCGTCCATGTAGTGCTTGTTCAATGCAGAGCAGTCCCCCCCCCCACCCCCCGCGGACACAACATGGGCCCAGAGGTACCTTAAAGCACCCCTGATCATCCATATGATGTCTTTAGTTCAGGGATGTCCAAAAGCTCAGAGTTCAGTTCATTTCTCTTGTAAATTTACAGCTGTAGTTGTTTTCCTTGAAAGTTTTATTGTTGTGCGTTTTAGCTGTGTGTGTATGTGTGTGCTTTATGGTGGTGTGTGTGCTTGTTTGCCTCCCAGTAATAGCATGCACTTGGCAACCGTAGACTTTTTGTTAAAATTACAAGAGCTTTTGGTTTGCTTCATCTGTATCTGTGTGTGTTTGTGTATTTCATTTATGGCTATGTGCTTCAAAAAGCAAACACTTTATCATTTCATTAGACCTGTAAGAATGTGCAGCATTAAGGAAAGCAGAGATCTGGGATTTGGTTTCCCACCAGCATTGACTAAAATAAAGGTTGTTGTTTGTGTTGTTGACATGATGGCCCAACAGCCAATCACAAACCAACCTCTGTGTCTACTGCTGCCAGCAACCAATCACATGCAATCCCCATTTCCAATTGATGCCAACAACCAATCATAAACCAATCTCTGCTCATACTGCTGTCCCAATTTACTAAATCCTTGCAAATAAAAAACTCATTTTTGGGAAAACATGCAGCAGCATACACACACAAAGAATGGTTTTGAAGGTTGTGTTTGTGTTGCGGAAACAATTGACAAGCAACCAGTAATACTAACTTTAGTCACTCAAAAATGTTTATTTTTGGAAAATAGATAATTTGGAATGAAGGTTTAAAAATGTGTAAAAATGAAACTACATGATAATTATTGTTTGAAATTTGCAACACACACACAACATGTGCATGAACACAAACTACACCCACAAACCACCCACACACACACACACACCTGTGCTTACTAACTTCATCAGGCTGGTATGGAACAGGATGGTACAACCTTGATAAAGTGGTTTATTTCATGGGAAACCTTTAGAACAAAATGAATGGCATAAGCTCAAGTCTAGAGCACTGCTGATATTGACGGAACAGCAAGGAGAAAGTTTGCACTCCAATTCAACCAAACAATTCATTTTTTCCTGACACCATGGCAACACACACCATCTCACTTTAAATAATTACTGGAAATCATGGTGTGTATTACAGATTTTTAGATCATCTTGTGTGACTAATGCCACACTCTGTATGTAGCTTGTAGATAGCATGATACCACAGTATGATGAGATAAGGATTATTGGACGTGAAACTTGTGCTGGGATATTTTTAGTTAAGTCTTGACTCTGTCGTTATTAAAATGTGGGAAAACATACATGATTTGAACAAAATTGGGTGGCTTCCCCTTGGTAAAATACAATTTTAATGCAATTACTTTTTATGCCTTTGGTGTGAAAAATTTTATCAACTCAAAATGTATTTTAGATTTACTAGAACTGTAAATAAAAATGGAAAGATTACTTTTAGTAAAATAAAGAACAAATACATTTTAAGCTATGTTGGGGGGGTGGGGGTGGGGATACATTAATTAGGTAATTTGGGGTAATTGAGATGAAATGCCAAGCAACTGTCCCATAAAACTATTTTAAATATTTTAAGCTTGTATAATTATATACACAAATTTTTTTCCACCTAATATTAACTGAGACTGTGTATTAAAAAAAAACAAAAACTAAAAGAAATGGTGACCAGTCACAGCTGCTAAAATATACATATTCCCTTATACATTCATATACATTTTAACCTATAATAAATAATGAAATAAAAATTCATGAACATTATTTGATAACCCTAAATCTGAAAGCTTAGAGATGTGTCTAATTAAAGGCTTTTTAGAAACAAAATATAAAATAAAAGTTCATGAACATTATTTGTTAACCCTATATCTGCAAGCTTAGCAGATGTCTCTAATTAAAGGCTTTTTAGAATATTAAAAAGACAATTAATTTTGATAATGATTTAACTTTTTTGATGAAGTCACATGCTGATTAATTTTCATGTGAAACTGTGTCATAAATGTCTATCAGTCCTGTTAATAGAGTCGGATAAATGTGATGGAGCAGGTGGGGAAGAGACTAATTTTGTGGAAGCACCAGACATTACCAGTGGTGCCGCTTGGCTGATCTCAGCTGATTTAATTCAATGAGTCTGCCTTTTCCTGATCTGAACAAGACTGCCTCCCTACACATGAGTGCCACACTGACGACTCATGTGAATGCATACAATGGAGCTCTTATATCTGACTCCCAACTACTTTTCTTTCTTTTGTTTTTTTTTTTTTGTTTTTTTTTTTGCTCTCTGTTTTGCACAAATATTTCCACAGGGCTTCTCTGTTTGGGAGCGGAGGACTCTGTTGGGTTAAACTGGTTTAAAACAGGAGTGTCCTCCTGTTTCTGTAAAAGATGGGGCTGATTAAGTGTTTGGGGGAACAGGAAGGACTCTGGCTGAATTTTGCAGCTCTGGGAGATGCAAGAGGGCTATTGAGTAGTAATATGTAGTAGAATTAGGATGAAGTGCATTATTGCATTGACTCCAGTGTCCAAAATTTTCTTTTTGCCACATCTGCCAATGATGGGTCAATCAAACTGATCTCACAGTGAAATCGGAAACAGTAGGTTGACTTTTCTCTAGCCAAAATTGGTCTGTGCTTACCGAAATGCGAAACACTGCCCCCAGTGTCCAAGGCAGTAACTGGCACACGTGAGCTCCATTTTCAAGATGAAATGTCCACGAAGGGGCGCCAAAATCGATTTGTGAAGCAAGTTGTTTTCAGCTGTACAGGATGTAATACAGTGAAGAAGAATGCATATTTTATAAACTGTACCTTCCAACTAAGGTTGCCACCCGTCCCGTATCAAATCAATTGTCCCGTATTTTAAGGTGGTCAGGTAGCGTCTTTCAAGATCATTAATTTAACCTTGATATTCGTTGTAAATGTTACCTAATGCGGTTAAGGGACCATTCTAAAAGTCCACACATTGTACTAAAACGTCCTAATACTGTTGCGGGTGTGATAAGGGATCGTCTGAAAAGTCCACACAAGCAACAACCCCCCACCCCCCTCCCCCAATAAAATGAAAGTAACTTTATTTTATGTACTCAGCAAAGCCACATTTTTATTTGCATTTGGCACCTATAGTGAGTGTTAATTTTGGACTCTGGTTGTCACATAACTTGAGGGTTGCAGGTTTGAATTTTCTGAATGAGCAATAAGTGAATCTGTTTTTAAGTGTTAATTTAGTGCAGTCTAGTCTGCTTCAGATTGGCCGTTCTGTGACCCTACCACTATCTCTAGTTCAGATCTCTCTCTGGGACTACTGTCTGGGTTGGCTATACTCCGAGTTGTTTAACGTTTCCTTTCTCACTTTCTCTCTATTGTCTCTCATTTTCATTCCTGTAGTTAATCATAATGAATCTGAAGTGTTAAGAAACCTGGGATCCAGCATCCAAAACACAGCATACAGTATGCTGGTGACCAGCAATGCTGGTCTTTTCAACAGGGTTTTAAATTTTTTTTTTTTTTATTAATATTTGAATTTAAATAGATTGGACTTTCAAAAGTCCTGAGAAACTCAGATAGTTAAAGTCCAAGTTCCTGGATGTGTTTGACCTACAGCATCGAAATGTCTGAGAAATTTTTCATAAAACTTTATCTGTCAGAATCATTTATGTTGAGACGAATGTGTTTTTGTTTATGTGCTTAAATAAGTGAATGATAGCAGCTCTTATCTTTGAGTAGAGTCACAGACTTTCATTTAGTCTCAGATACTCTTGGTGAGTGGTTGTGGTTTTGGTGTCTCTTGGCATGTACAGTATATGTGTGCGTGGTGTGCAATACCTCAGCTCTGTCCTACACACAAACGTACCAAATTTTTTATCACTTTGTTTGCATATAACTAGGCACCTTTATAAGGAGAGCAGGAAGAGAAGATGCATTTCTGCAAAAATAAGCACTTGATTCACAGCAAAAATATACTGTAGGGAAAAGCTTAATTTTCAAGGCCTTTCCAAACAGATTATAGTCAGTGAATTGTGTACCCCATAAACAGTGTAGCCAGAATCCATGGGAAGGGAAGATGAGCTCTGTGGGTTATTCCAGGTCACCAGACCTTGAACACACACATACATGGTCAAACACACTTGCAAACACACTGCTAACGCCTGCAGGGATGTGAAGAGATAATTAGCCCAACCACAACACACATTTAAAGTCCGGTTTGTGGCCAGTTCAGCAGTGACCGTGAGTCAAAGCACAACAATAAAGGTAGCCTTGAACAGAATACTCTACTCTGAGAAAAATTTTACCATTAATTTTCTGTCTGTCCTTCTAAACATCTCCAAACATTGTGTGGTTACGGAACCCACACATCTGAAACACCGAATTGGATCAGCAGTGAAATTTAGAGCTAGGATATGGTGCTGGTTCCGTTGCCGGAGTTTTGGCTGATGGTAGGTTACAAAAGCACATCTAAGAAGCAAATAGATCCTCCTCCAGTGAATTGGGTTTTAAATGATACACTATTAAAAATATATAGGGGAACATGGGCTAGTTTTCACAATTTTTTTTTCCAGTGATTCAGGGTAGGATTATTTAAGAAATCAATTTCTGCATAGCCACATACCTTTAAGTCTTTGCTACAAAAAAGCTTAGAACATTTTCACCGTTTTTGCCCAGAAAAAAAGATAATTAAACACACGTTAACCAGTTGTGGGGCATATCGTCACACTACAGGCAAGGCAAGTTGTTACAAAGAAAAAATAACTTTATATTGGTTCTCACCCAAAACTGATCGTATTGCTTCAGAAGGCATGGATTAATCCACTTGAGTCGTATGGATTACATTTATGCTGCCTTTTTATCCTTTTTGGAACTTGGACAAGTTGGACCCCATTGACTACTCTTTTTCTCCCTTCAACCAGAGCAGTGACCAGGACACATGGTTATCATTGACGGGGGATTGTAGATTCTTTTTATCTGGGGGTGACTGTCTGTTTCCTAAACCCTGATTTGAACTCCCTACCTTTATCTCTCCCTGTCATCTTACTCTCTTCCTTTCTCTCTCCATTTTCAGCCAATCTCATCTGCTTCTCATCCATGAGAGAAAGTGAATCGGGGGCTTTGGAATCAGAGCATGTGTAGTGTACATCAGTGCTGGGCTCTAAAACGTTTTCCCATGAAGAATTGAAGGATATCTATTCCCACAATATATGGTACAGTTTGCAGTATCTGCTGTCTTTCATGAGCCAATAGATACACTCTGATCACCAGTACAAACAGTGGTGTGTCAGTGTAAATGTGTGGACTGCTTGCCTTTGTGGAAAAAAAGGAATGAGATTTGACGAGGCAGCCTGCCATTTCAAAACACACATCTATACAGACATTCTGTTAGGCTGTCAGTGCATGTTAGGCTTGGCATCCTGGTTAGCAGGCGGTTTAGATCCACTTTCGGAAGACCTATTCATCTGAACTCCTCTCCCGTACAGAGACAGACAGTGAGAAAGTGAAAGAAAAAGAAACTCACTAGAATTGTTATTCAGAAAATTTGTAATGATTTTTTTTATTATTGATGCATGTGGCCACATGATTTTCTTTATTTTATACTTTTGCTTATATGATGTTATGCTTGAAATCAATTATAATCAGTTATGCAATCATATTCATATATCCACGTTCATGTACTCATTTCTCTATTCATTCATATCATCATTGTACTCTTGTACTGTATCTATACATTCAAACTATCAATGTACTCAATTATATTCAATATGTATGCTGGAATATTAGGTCGTTCTCTTTGTACAACATTGTATGAGAGTTCGTGCAAACACTATGACCTCCAGAGACCTCAGAGACTGAGACAGTTGGACTTCAGTGTCTGGTTTTTATTCTTTATTGTCCAAACTTTGTGTACTCGAGACAGACACAGGATGTTGCTTTGCTCATCTTGCTGAGCTCAGTAATTTTTGATACCTAGCTAGACAAACATGCAAGGGGGTCTGTTTTGGACTTTTAGACTTAATCACAGTTTTCACACCTCTATAGGTCAGAGCGCCCTGACATGACACCCTGAGTTATATTGCCTAACATCATGAAAAACACTTGCACCTATAAAGGAAGTGCTTTTTGCACATACACATAGGGGATTAAAGATCCTAACGAATCTTTGGGTGGCAGACTATTCTCTCACTCTTTGCTCTCTGCATCTGGCTCCAACTCTCAGATCTATACTTTGACTTTTTTCTATTTTACTTAGTTCCTTAGATGAGGAAATACTCTGTATTATTAGTTTTGTTCCAGGACTTAGTCCTTGGGAATATCTTTAGATTTATTTACTCAACATTTATAATCAAAAAAAATTTCTGTATCATTACATTTATTCAATATTCATCTTTATATTGACTTTTATTTCATTTATCAATTTTTACAAATTAAAGTTTTTATTCCTTCTACAAATCATCTGATTTATTGAAGTCATTTCCATTTTCTGGATTACTCTGCACCATTATTAAAACCAATAATGCGAAATAGAATCATTTTGACTAGTGCTCTCAGACTTTTGGATCCCACTGTCCACTTTTTAGGCTTTTGCCAAAACTGTGTCCGCTGCGAAAGCAGCATGTGACATTAATACATTTACTAAATAGACACTCCAAACTCCCAACGAGTGGGGCTATGTGGGATGTTCAGTTGTAGCTGAGTTAACAAGCTCCTGTGTGCTTTTCTCGCAATATAAAGAGCACTGTCGCACTCAACCTCTGCACAGCAGGGTGGTGGCTCCTGAAGAACACAAGGTGGGAGGGGGCCCACATTTGGCTGGTAAAGACATTATGGGAGGGAACGCATAAACACACACACAGAAGCCCCGTGGTAGATACATCTCTTTTTTCAAGTCTGCTTTTCTCTCATGGTTCTTATTTCTTTCTTGGTTACCTGTGCCCACTAACAAAAGAAATGTCTATCTGGTGTCACGTTACTATACCTATATTTTTGCTACATTTTTTTTCGGAACTATCCCAGATGTGAATTGCTTTCTTACTTATGCTGAGCACAAAGATTTTTAGAAAAAGATTTCAGCTCTGTAGGTCCATACAGTACAAGTCAACGGGGTCCAAAACTTTGAAGCTCCAGAAAGCACATAAAGGCAGCATAAAAGTCATCCATAAGTGGTTTAATCCATATCTTTTTAAGTGATCGAATCTGTTTTGGGTGAGAACAGACCAAAATGTAACTCCTTTTCACTGTACATCTTGCAATTACAGTCTACAGGAACTATCATGATTTCAAGCTCGATTACCCTTCCTAGTACAGTTCGCAGAGTGCTAGATGGCGCTGGGAAATTTAATCGAGCTTGAAATCATGTTTGCCAAGGAGACTGCTGATGTCATGATTTACAGTAAAAAAGGACTTCAATATTGATCTGTTTCTCACACACACCTATCATAGACATGGATTTAACAACTGGAGTTTTAAGCATTACTTATGCCACCTTTATGTGCTTTTTTGGAGATTCAAAGTTTTGGCCCCTATTGACATGCATTGTATGGACCAACAGAGCTGAAATCTTTTTCTAAAAATCTTTGTGCTCAGCATAACTAAGAAAGTAATTCACATCTGGGATATCATGAGGGTGAGTAAATGATTAGTTGGAGCGCGGGACCTCATTACGTTTGGCAGTTCTGATGATGAAGATGATGCCATGTCCCTTACAGCATCAGAGACTGTGAATGGTCCAATGTTGTCGAGGGATTCCCTCCTAAAATGATGAGTACTGTGCACAACTGCTTTCCGGTGGCAAGCGGTGCTCAGTCTCATCTAGCGACGAGCCGACGCCCCCGTTATCCCACTCTGCGAATGCGTGGCGGGTCCACACGGCTACATAATTCAATTCGTATGTCGGCCACCTCGCTCTCAGTGTGAAATTAATCTTCCCTCCCAAATTCACTAGGTGGGAAAATTAATAATTATTATTAATCACATTTGAGGTGTGTATTAATGAATACTGTGCACAACCGCTTCCTCGTGGCAAGCGACATTCAGTCTCATCTAGCAAGCAAGCCGACGCGCCCATTATCCCGCTCCGCGGATGCGTGGCGGGTCCACACGGCTACACGATTCAGTTCGTACACCGGCCACCTCACTCTCAGTTTGAAATTAATCTTCCCTCCCAAATTCACTAAGTGGGGAAATTAATAATTACATATCACACTTGAGGTGTGTATATTGAATGCTGTCACCACCCTGTGTAGTCTGTGACATCCTGATTATTTCCTTCCTCATTACTAATCACGTTTTGAGGCATGTATTGAATACTGTGCACTACTGCTTTCCGGTGGTGAGCAATGCTCAGTGTCGTCTAGCGAGCAAGCCAACATGCCGTTTTCCCGCTCCGCGGATGAGGGGTGGGCCCTCACGGTCTTGTCCGACTGGGTTTTAAAGACGGTCGGACACGGCTGCACAATTCAGTTTGTACGCTGGCCACCTTGCCCCCATGTTAATCTTCCCTCCTGAATTCACTAAGTAGGGAAATTAATTATTGCTTATCACACTTGAGGAGACTACTGGATACTATCACCGCCCTGTGTGGTCTGTGACATTCGAATGAATTCCTTCAGCACCAGGATGTTACTCAAAATGTTGTTTCTGTGAATTGTGTTCAATAAGAATGTTCTCACAAAAGAGCAAAGCACTCATTGCATGAGTTGCACACATACTCTGCTACAACGCCAAAAGGGTCATATTTCACCAATGGTGTCCTGTCATCCACAGTCCCATTATAAATAGGATGTGATGGTGTGGTGTGCAGAAAATCCACAATCTCCTCACAGAAAACACGATAGAGATTGTTTATAACTGTAATACCCTATGGTCTGTCCTTAGCTTCTTGCAAGTTCACAAAGTGCATCAGTGCAGCACTTGCCCCTCTGAAACTGAGCGGAGTGCTCATTTTGAACTACCTCGACGATTGGTTATTACTGGCCCAACCAAAGGCTCTGTTATGCCAGTACAGGGACTTATTGCTCCAACATCTGAACAGCCTGGGCCTCAATGTCAACTGGGTGAAGAGCACGCTCTCCCCAGCCAACAAATCTCCTTTTTGGGAGTCTGTCTCGACTCCATGAGCGAGCATGCGCATCTCACGAGCGAGCACGTTCAGGCCATTCTCCAGTGTTTGTCTCAGTTCAAGCTGGGGAGAACACTTCCACTGAAGCTGTTTCAAAAAGCATTGGGGCTTATGGTGGTGGCATCCACCATCATTCCATTAGGTCTTTTACACGAGATCTCTTCAGTGCTGGCTCAAGCACTGTGTGCAATGGCATGCCTGGTGCCAAGGGTGCATGCGCATTGCTATATCTCGCCGCTGTCTAGCTGCTATTGCACCTTGGACAGCTCCTGCTTTCTACCAGCAAGGTGTCATGCTGGGGCAGGTTTTCAGGCAGAAAGTGGTGACTACGGACGCTTTCAACACAGGTTGGAGTGCATTGTGTGATGGATGCCCGGTGTTCGGTACCTGGACCGGTGCAAGGAGGGCGTGGCACATCAACCACCTGGAGCTGTCGGCTGTTTTCCTAACCTTGAAGGCTTTTCAATCCGAAATAGCGAATTATCATGTTCTGATTCGCCTGGACAACACGACAGTTGTGGCATACATAAACCGCCAAGGTGGAATTCGTTCCCGCCAATGATGAGACTCCTCCTGTGGAGCGAGCGCCATCTCCTCTCCCTGCGGGCGACATATGTTCCAGGCCGTCTGAATTATGGTGTGGACCTGTTGTCATGCCAAGGAGTGATGCCGAGCAAATGGAGACTTCATCCTCAGACTGTCGTGAGGATTTGGCTGGTACTCCAAGTCCCAAGCTCCGCTAGGAGTGCATACAATGACCCACAAATGGCCTGTATGCAAATACGCATTTCCCCCGGTGTGCCTTCTTCACTCTGTCATAGACAAAGTCTGAGAGGACAAGGAAACGATTCTATTGGTTGCGCTGAAGTGGCCCAATCAATCCAGAAATGATAGAGATTCTGGACGGCTCTCCATGGGAAATACTGCTGAGGAGGGATCTCCTCTCTCAAGTGCAGGGCACAATCTGGCATCCCCAGCCCAAGCTGTAGAACCTGCACGTGTGGCTCACAGCTAAAAGGGTGGGGCTTAAACATCATAGACAATTTTAGGATTGGTGTTATTGTAGAAGGGTTTCAACTAGGTCTTCAGAAAAGGATTTCCCATTTGCGTCAGCATAACGCAAAATCTCGTTCCCATCATCTCAGGGAACTGAGGTTACATACGTAACCGAGAAGTTTTTTATATACTGACCATTTTTGGAAGCTTCTCATCTGACACACGCAGCTGTGTTTCATGTGATTGACGAGTGATCCTGCTCTGCATTCTCCTGTCTAGGACAACCGGGAAGACTTTCATGCTTCAGAGATCCAGAAGGCTTCATGGTTGTCCTAGACAGGAGAACGCAGAGCGAGATCACTAGTCTTGCGATACTCAATCCGGTTTCTCTCTATTGTGACACAAACTTCAAAACTTGCGTGACTCATTCAAATTCTACTGAGTTTTGAGTTTAACCTTAAAGTGATAAGGAGTAAGTCAAACATCTCAAACTGTGAGAGAGCCTGACATTCTAGCCAACATGAACTCTGGCTAAAACAACGTGTCATGCACCAACAATTATGTGTCACCTGTCATGCAGATTGTTTTAACTACACCTCATCACCCTTAATAAAATTCAGTTCAAATGATGTTAGATATTAGAAACAAACCGGCTTTGCTTTCAGATATTCAAATATTCTCTACAGAGATTACTTACATCATTATGAGCCAAATGAAGTTTTTTTTTTTTTTTTTTTACTTATGGATTATTTTCTTTGTTACATTGCTTTCAGAAGTAATCAAGTATTTTGAAGAAAACGTATAATAATAATAATAATAATAATAATAATAATAATAATAATAATAGTAAACAACATCAGACTAAAATGTGGCATAATGTGAAATTTAGCATTGTGGTAAGGTTGGTATAAAACCAATTTGACTATGTTTGTCAAGTTCCAAATAAAGAGAAAATGATATAAAAGTAGATTTCATTTATAAAGTATTTCATTCAATGACTGGATTGTTAAAAATAGGCTTTACAATATGGTTATTTAATATATAAACCAACTTTTATTGATTTTGTTTTAAATGTAAATATATTGTGATATATATCGTTATAGTGAAATAAAATTAATTATTCAGTGATATAAGATTTTTCCCTATCTTGTTGCTATTCTTCTATAACAATGTCTATTTTAACAACATGATCACACAGGAGGTCAGCATATTGTTTCTGAGAGTTCCAGCACCCTAGGATCAGACACATTATGCCAAATCACTGACAAGCTCCTTCTCCAATCAGATATTTTTTCATCATCTCAAGTGTGTTTACCTTGCCTAGTGCCACAACTGGAAGGGCATTGCATCAGCAGAGACCTAGGTTCGCTTCCCACATTGAAACCAGGAAGTAATTGAGTTTGCATAATCAATGACGAGTGCAATTCAGAGGTTGCATTTTCCCTCTAACATATTTTTGCTCCACTGATGGTTAGGTTTACTGTAGGTTTGGGGGTCAGGTTGGGGGTTTCAGTTTATAAAACATGAATATCTCTTCACTGAATTACATACTTTACAACTGAAGACAACTCGTTCCACAGCTCGCTTTTGGCACTGCTGTGTGGACAATACACCCAGAAAATGAAGCTTGCACGTGCCTATCTTCACAACAATACTTAATGGTTTGGCCACTGGGGGCAGTTGTTTCGAATTTCGGTAAACACAGAATGATTGTGAGATCAGTCTGATTATAAAGTTTATTCTGGTGCAGTGCCTTGCTCTTGTAATAGCACTACTGTTATTGTGACTTTTGCTTGATTTTACAAACTCGACAAGTCAAAAATATTTTCCGTGGTAATCAACTGCATGTCACAGATGCTGTCCTTAGAGCTTAACTGGATTTGAACTGGGAACATTACTATAACTTCTCCTTTTCATTGTCCACACAATCAATCCTATATCTTCTCTGTGGTTACCTACCCTTCTCTGACCTGTTTAGCTTTTGTATTTAGGAATGTGTTGGGAATTTACTGCTGAAGCTACTGGCCAAGATTGCATACAAACCAGCTGACACAGAGAGTGTCTTAAGCACACAAATATACAAACACAGGAAATGTTTGAGTGTGCAGAGCAGTATAACTGCCTTCCAAAGCTGTGGAGACACTGAGGTCACCTCAGGGTTAGAGTCAATGAATCTGAAATATGTAAATCTTGGACTGAAAAGCCAGAAAACTGATAATTGCTTCTGCTGGTGGCCCAATCATAGCACTATAATAACAGGCTCAATTAAATCACAACAGCATTCCAATACAGCTCCACACCCATGTTTTTAAACACAGCTAATTCCTGAACATTACCTGTCATTATTTTAGCAATAACAGATTATTACACTAATTGAAACACTCTAAACTCATCTTTGGCTTTCTTGAAAATTGCTTCATAAGTAATGGCTAAAGGTAGGGTTTAGGATTAGTGGACTACAAGGAAAGCTGACGTGTTTCGCATAGTCAGGGTCAGTTGGAAAATCCGTCCATGCTCTTTCGACACTCTCTTCCATCTCCAGTTCTCTACCGTGCTAAATACCACTCCTGTTAGCAGGCATTAAAAAGCCATTCACACCACAGCCATGTGCTTGAGTTGGCCACCATTATAGCTGAGCTAAAACGCCTGGAAGGTGTCTGTTACTCATGCACACACACTCAAATACACACTCTTTCTCCCACTCATCTCTTTCTTCCATCTCCTTTAGTTTTTGGCAAGCCAAAAGCATTCTGTCTCTCTGGACTGGTGCGTTGAGCATTATAGCCAGTCTGACAGAGGAGATACAATCATGACAAGTCGTAATAATTTGTAATATATAGTATGACTTGGCTTGTATGAGAAGTTCATTGGTTTATTTTTTGCTGTGGGAGTGTGGCAGAACTACCCGCCCCTCCCTCTCGTCATCATCGCCCCACCTCTGAGGACCATCCTTCAGCCAATCTCACGATGGGAGTGGGCTGGAGAGTGAGAAGAGGTTCATAGTTAATAATCCTTGTTCTGACAGTGGTGATGAAGCACACCTGATGTTAATAAGGTTTCATCACCACTGTCTTTAAAATGCAAAGCACACCTATTCTCGTGGAGCCGGATTCAAATCTCCATGTGTGCACACACTGGCATCCTCGCACGGCCAGAACCAGAGCTCCTCGGACCCCCGGCACGAGTTAGATGTGTCGATGGGTGAGAACAGCATGTGTCGCAGCTGATGGGCTAGAGGCCGGGCCGCCTTCCCCTCACACCTGCTGCGGGCCTGGGAAGACAGGCCGCTAACACCACTGATGCCCCACATGCCACGGATCCAGGAGGTGAGTGTGTGTGGCTGTCGGACCCTGCTCATGCTTGGGCCATTCCATGGACACTTTCCTGCCCTTCACAGAGCCCTGTTTCACTGCGAGGATGCCAGATTCACCTTTGTTTTGATCACCATTCCCCCTGGACACTATTTCCCCATTTATAAACATTTTATGTTTTTATTATTATTTTCAATAAATGCCTCTCCGAGGCTTGACGCCACACCCACTGTGTCTGTCACTTGATTACCCCACCACAGCGTAAAAGTCATACGTTTTTAATAGTACAAGATGGTGAAATAGTATGAGTTGGCTCGTACTAATTCTTATGATTTGGCCACCTTGGACTATATTACGACTTGTCATGAGACCGGGTTGGCAGATAAAATTCCACACACTGTGTTTTACCTTCCCAATTATTCTGATATTTTTGTTAGAAATTGTTAGAATTGCAAAATTGTTAGAAATCGTATGAGCTGGCTCGTAAAATTTTTAGGGTTTTGCCATCTCGTACTATTATTACAACTTGTAATGAGACCAGGTTGGCAAGATAATATCTCTCACACTGTTTTTACCTTAAAGAAACTCTAGAAACTGCTGTTATGGCTGAAACCTGTGAGAGCGAGCAAGGTGAATGTGATTTATGTATTCGAATCAAAGGATTTGCTAATGCATTTAAATCTAATAACACCACTAGCCACGGAAAAGTGTTCTCTGGCATGGGTGCGCACCTGAAACCATATTTTTCACATTAGAGTCTCTGTAAAGTTGCCTTGTGACACACAGGCCTGCGGTCCGCTGGCATACTGCATGGGGAGGATGGCGCTGTGTCCTCCTGCGATGCCCAAATGACCATCACAATAATCAACTACACTGCACATGGGACCTATGAATGAACCAGTGTAGCAGCGGGGTCCATTGGGGTTGAACAGGGTATGTTAGAGGGGAAGGGCGGGGTAAAGAGCTTGATGGGTGGGATAGAGATGCTGTAGTGCAAGTCTCCCCTCTCTCACTCTCTTTCTCTCTCATTCCTCCCTCGGGCAGGTGGTCTAGCCAAAAACTGACAGGGGCATCAGAAACCAATTATCCAGACTGCTTACACACAGGCTTTTCACTGCCAAGCCAAACTATGCTATCTGAATAGGCCTGCATGTTCACTCCCACCCCACAACCATCCCATCTCTCTCTCTTTCTCTGTGTCCAGCTCACGGCAGAAATAATGTGAGATGGTACTGTATCATATCCCTATTCTAAGTCTGTTTTTCTTCATTTTCATTCAGCGCTGACATTTCTTCTGGATGTCCAATTTAGCAGTCATGAACACAATTAAACTTTGTGTGCTTTTTCTCAGAGGACTCAAAGGAAACTATTACAAGAAGGATGCACTAAAGGTTCAGTTTGTGTTTGGATCTTCAGAAGATTTGCCAGTGTTTGGCCTTTCCTCTGTTTACCTGTACAGTCTCTGACTAGTGTACTAGTGCTTGACTTGATTACTGATTATACTGTTTTATTTTATAACCATTTATAAACATTTCCCCCTTTATATTTGTTTACATTTTTTTACCGTTTAATTTATATATTTCTAATGCATTTTTAAATAATTTTTAAATTAATTTAAAATGGACTTTTATATGTCTTTCTATGTCTTTTTTATGTCTATATTCTATAGATGTCACCATCCGGCATGTGTACCGCTCACACTGTTTTTTGTTTTTCTCTCCCTCATGTCTCACAGGTGGAGCCGGCATGCGTGATCAGCGTTTCCATGGGAACACTGATCGATCCTGGGGAGACGCTGATCACGGTGATGAATTACATGCCCGCTTCCACCTGCTTCACTCTGATTGCACTCCTTACTTTTTCCTTGTGTTTCCCCTTCTTCTTTGCCAGTTTATTGTACGCTATCATGTCTAGCGTTTCTCTCTTGTGTAGTTGGAGCGTGTTTGTGTATCTGTTGGCTGCCTGTCTATAGAGGTGTGGTTACCTGCCTGCTTGCGGTTGCTTTCACTAGTTGGTGCCCAGTGCTTGTGGAGGAGTATTCTTCGGTATCTGCCCGTGTCTCGGGAGATTCGTCTGGGCTTCGCACCACACCAGCTTCAACAGACTCTCTTTGGATTGCTCCAGACTACCACAATGCACACACTCATCTCACGAACACACTTGTCTCTAACCAAAGCGGCTTGTTGGATCAGCCATCTACGGCCGGTGCTGGGAGCACCTTTCAGTGACTTTAATTCTAACCAGAGCGGCTTGTTGGATCAGCCATCAGCAGCCGGCACCAGGAACGCCATTCAGTGACTTCACATTCTTTGTTTAGTAAATACTATTGAACTGTCATCTCTGCTTTTGGGTCCTTTATCTTCCCCCTCACCCCCCAACCATGACAGAATAAACTGGCCAGCATCAACCCAGCAGAGGAGACAACTTTTTGCTCTGTCCTGTCACAACGAGGAGCTCTGCTGGAATGACACCAAGAGCAAATCTCTGCCTCGAGCTACACATTGGAATTGATGGCTTCGCAGCTTGCATAACTCACCGCAACGGCCCAGCAGCTCCACCCTCCTCTTGATCCCAGTCCCTTGCAGGACACACCCCTATCTCCTCTGGCAGCTTCTCACGCCCCCTGGCAACTAGAGGCATGCACCATCCCCCCACCACCATTCTCAGGTGAGGGGTCTGTTAGAGCTTTCCTCTCACAATGTTCACTGTTCTTCTCCTTGCAGCCCTCCATGTACTCCTCAGACACTATGAAGATTGCGTGTATCATCACACTCCTCTCCGGGAGGGCTGGAGAACAACAATGTGGGATAACTGGCATCCGTGCTGCTCTTCATATAAAGCTTTCTCCTCTGAACATCGCAGAGTGTTTGACCGGGCAGCTCAAGTTTGGGAAGTTGGGAGGATTTTATCAGGACTGTGCCAGGGTAATCGATCAGTAGCCTATTATGCGTTAGAATTCCACACACTGGCTGCCTCCAGCGATTGGAATGGTTCCGCTATGTGGAATTTGTTCTTGCAAGGTCTTTCGGACAGTATTCAGAACAAAATGTATTCTTCCCCCGCAATTCAACGGTTTGGTGGACCTGGCCATCCGGGTTGATCACCGTTTGACTTAACGCAGTGAGCATCATTGACACCGCTCTTCGCCATCTTGGGCAGTAAATCCTCACTCACAATCCATGCCTCCTACCAGAGTTTCTGATCCTCACCCCTAATTTTAACCCATGCAAGTGGGTAGACTTCTGATGTCATGTAAGGAAAGGCAGCTACGACTTCAAAGGGGTTTGTGCTTCACCTGTGGCCGTTTGGGCCATCCAGCCTCCTACCTGTTAAAGAGACAACGCTCGTCAGTGGTTAGGGGGTTACTGGCGAGCACGACACCCTTGGACAAAGTCCCCGGACACCACACGCTCCTCCCAGCTCGGTTGCTGATTGGAACGGACTGTCATGTTATCTCGGCCCTGGTGGATTCCAGGGCAGAAGGGAATTTCAATGACACAGACTTGGCTTCCAAATGGCAGCTCCCCAGGATCCGATTGGATGAGCCCATCACTGCCTACTTGTTTAGTGGCATGCCCCTGTCAGTCATCACCCATTCCACTAAGCTGGTCACTTTGATCTCCGGAAACCACACTGAACATTTGTCCTTCTATCTCATCTGATCCCCATTGACCCCAGTTGTGCTGGAACACTCCTGGTTGGTTACACACAACCCACACATAGATTGGGCAACCAACACTGTACTTGCCTGGAGCTCTTTTTGTTCTTCACATTATCTTAACTCTACTGTGTCCCCTGTCCAGTCTTGTGTTTCGTTGCAGGATGAGCTGGCGGATATGTCAGGAGTGCCGCTGGCATACCACGACTTGAGGGCGGTATTCAGCAGGTCCCGCACCACAACCCTTCCTCCTCATCGCCCGTATGACTGTGCTATTGAATTGCTTCTAGGCACGTCCCCTCCTCGAAGACGGTTGTATTCACTCTCGGCTACCGAGAGGGAGGCCATGAACAGGTATATTACTGATTCTTTAACAGCCGGTTTCATCTGCCTTTCCTCATTGCCCACAGGGGTGGGGTTCTTCTTTGTGGAGAAGGAGGCATTGCTTAGACCCTGCATAGATTATTGGGGCTGAATGACATCACGGTTAAGAATCGTTATCCTTTGCCGTTGATATCTTCAGCCTTCAAACTCTTGCAGGGGGTGTCCAATTTTACGAAGTTGGACCTATGCAACGCTTAACACCTGGTTCGTATCAGGAAGGGGGATGAGTGGAAGACGGCATTTATCACTCATAGGGGGCACTTTGAATATTTGGTCATGCCTTTCAGATTGGTCAACACCCCCGCCATCTTCCAGGGGCTTGTGAATGACGTGCTTAGAGACATGGTCAAACGTTTTGTCTTTGTTTATCTTGACGATATTCTGATCTTCTTCCAGAATATGCAGGACCATGTGCGGCACATCAGGTAGGTGCTTCAGGGGCTGTTAGAGAATCGTCTGTTTGTCAAGGTGGAGAAGTGTGCTTTTCATACACAGTCAGTTACTTTTTTGGGGTTCATTGTTTCATCTGAGGGAGTGCGTATGGACCCGGTCAAGGTAAAAGCCATCTCCGAGTGACCAACCCCAGATTCTCACAAGGCATTGCAGAGGTTTCTGGGGTTCACCAACTTTTACCAGAGATTTATTAGCAATTATAGCCAACACGCTGCGCCGCTGACGGATCACACCTCCACGCGCACTGACTTTAGTTGGTCTCCACGGGCAGAAGCCGTGTTTGCTAAACTTAAGAAGCAGTTTTCCACCGCACCAATTTTAATTACCCCTACCCTGCTAGCCAGTTCATGGTGGAGGTGGATGCATCCGAGGTCGGTGTTGGATTGCTCCTTTCTCAGCGCTCTCCCTCGGATGGAAAGATGCATCCATGTGCATCCATCACACCGATTGACCCCTACAGAACCGGAATTACTGGCTGTCTGGTTGGCTTTGGGCGAGTGGCGTCATTGGTTAGAAGATTCGGGGAGACCTTTCATGGTTTGGACTTATCACAATAACCTAGAGTACATCTGTAGTGCCTAATGTCTTAACTCTAGGCAGGCTCACTGGGCATTATTTTCACTCGTTTTGATTTCACCCTCTCATATCATCCGGGCTCCAAAAATGTCAAGCCTGACTCTATATCTCGATGTTTCGAAATCGAGACCTCCACTGCCCCAGCGGATACCATCCTCCCTGCTCCTAGGGTGGTGGGCATGGTATCCTGGGTGGTGGAGGCTAAAGTCCGCACAATGCTATTACACACCGCATTCCCTTCCGTCTGCCCAGCGGGCAAAATGTTTGTTCCGTGATCAGTCCGAATGCACGTCCTTCAGTGGGATCACTCATCTAACGTCACCTGACACCCGGGGGCTACTCGTACCTAAATGCTCATTAGACAGCATTTCTGGTGACCATCGTTTGCATGGGACGTTCGCCAGTTCATTGCCACATGCCCTAATTGTGCGACCAATAAGACTTCCTGTAACCCCCCAGCCAGGCTCCTCAAACCGCTGTCAGTGCCTTCGAGACCCTGGTCACACATAGCCATGGATTTTGTAACTGGTCTCCCCCCCTCCCATGGCAACACATCATTTTGACTGTAGTGGACTGGTTCTCGAAGATGGCTCATTTCATTCCCCTCCCCAAATTCCCCTCAGCAAGGGAGACAGCGGTGCGGTCATAAATCACGTCTTCTGTATTCATGGCCTCCTGGTTGACGTGGTTTCTGACAGAGGCCCCCAGTTTGTGTCATTTTTTTGGGCAGAGTTCTGTCCACAGTTGGGAGCAACAGTGACTTTGTTTTCTGGGTTTCATCCCCAGACAAATGGGCAGGTGGAGTGAGCGAACCAGGAACTGGAAAAGACCCTGCAGTGTATGGCCTCCCATAACCCTTCTTCTTGGAGTGAGAATTTGGTTTGGGTCGAGTACGCTCATAACTCATTGCCATCGCCGTCTACGGGGTTATCACCTTTCCAGTGTAGCCTCGGCTACCAGCCCCCTTTGTTCCCTGCCCAAGAGACCAATGCTCAGGTTCTGTTCATTCATGCATTTTTGCAGAGGTGCCGGTACACCTGGAAAGCCACTGGAGAAGCCTTTTACGGACTGGCGCTTGGGTTAAGAGGTTACGGGACTGTCACGGTCCCAGCATGTGTGCCGGCTCACACTGTTGTTTGTTTTTCTCTCCCTCGTGTCTCACATGTGAAGCCAGCATGCGTGATCAGTGTTTCCATGGGAACGCTGAATGATCCTGGTGATCAC
This sequence comes from Myxocyprinus asiaticus, assembly GCF_019703515.2. Lineage (NCBI taxonomy): Eukaryota > Metazoa > Chordata > Actinopteri > Cypriniformes > Catostomidae > Myxocyprinus > Myxocyprinus asiaticus. The sequence goes on along the minus strand of NC_059376.1, from coordinate 30,504,109 downwards.
GGTGATGAATTACATGCCGGCTTCTACCTGCTTCACTCTGATTGCACTCCCTTCTTATTCCTTGTGTTTCCCCTCCTTCTTTGCCAGTTTATTGTTTGCTGTCATGTCTAAAGTTTCTTTCTTGTGTAGTTGGAGTGTGCTCATGTATCTGTTGGTTGCCTGTCTATATAAGTGTGGTTACCTACCTGCTTGCGGTCGCTCTCACCAGTTGGTGCCCAGTACTTGTGAAGGAGGATTCTTCGGTATCTGCCCACATCTCAGGAGATTCATCTGGGCTTCGCACCATACTAGCTTCAATGGACTCTCTTCAGATTGCTCCAGACTACCACAACGCACACACTCGTCTCACGAACACACTTGTCTCAAACCAGAGCAGCTTGTTGCATCAGCCATCTGCAGCCAGTGCTGGGAGCGCTTCTCAGTGACTTTAATTTTCTAACCAGAGCGGCTTGTTGGATCAGCCATCAGCAGCCGGCGCTGGGAGCGCCCTTCAGTGACTTCATATTCTTTGTTTAATAAATACTATTGTACTGTCATCTCTGCTTTTGGGTCCTTTATCTTCCCCCATCCACCCCCCCAACCCCCACCCCAACCATGACAATAGAATTACAATTTTAAGCTTTATTTCATTCTTTCTTTCTTTCCTCCTTCCTTCCTTTCTGACTTCCTGACCGACCTACCGACCAACTAGGCTACTAGTGCTTGACTTGATTACTGATTGTACTATTTTATTTAATAACAATTTATACACTTTTCCCCCTTTTTCTTTTCTATGTTTTTTTTACCCTTTTATTTATTTCAAATTCATTTTTTATTCATTTTTAAATGATTTTGGATATGTCTTTATATCAATTTCTTATGTCTATATTCTATATAATTACAATTTTAAGCATCCTTCCTTCCTTTCTTCCTTTCTTTCTTTCTCACACACCTCTGTGGCTCATGTACCACATACATATTCACCATTACTGCCCCAGTTTTCCAGGTTTCACCCACAGTTGCCCACTAATCTGTTTGCTCAGCTCTGACCTCACCACAGTCGGTAGTTACTGTACATATCAAGCCCAAAGACTTTCAGACGTGTGGCCCTATCTGAGAGCTGAAACCAAAACCTGAGATTTCTCTCACTCTCCCTTTCTCTCTCTTCCCGTCTTTCTGTCAAGACAGTGTAATTTCAGCTGCCCAATATCATCACCCATGGTAAATGGTTCCTGGGGAACCAGAGCTGGAATCTTTAAGCAAATTTGATTTCTCAACTCATTTGACTTCCATAAACGTTGCCATATGTTTGATATTAAATATAAACTGTTCCAGTGGGTTCCAAAGAAAGTGAGAGTGGGAGAGGTTGAGAGGGAAGGAGAACAGGAATCTGAGCATTAAATGGCAGGTGAAATTGAGCGAGATCTGAAGCAGAGGAAAAACATCTAAGAATGGAGAAGAGGAAAGAAATGATATGCCTAAACAGCTCCTTTTGTCTTGGCCACATATTAGGGGAAAAAAAATCCAAAGATCTCTTCTTGAAATCTGTCTTTTTTTACATAAGCAAAGCAATCACATGCTGTTCGTCCTTTTAAGGGAAGAATGTTGAAAGTTCAGACACAGGATAGCAAACCAGGGTCATACCTCCATAAACACTGAAGAAGACACTTCACTCCCAATATTCAGATTAGTGGTCAATCACTATGTGTTGTTCTATGACAGATTCTTGACCTTTTACCAATGGTTCCCTCCAATTTTTTATATTTAGTTACAGTCTTGTTGCAAACGATACCATGTCCCAGCTTCACAACTGATCTAAACAATGCAACAATGAGTGGTTAAAATTCTCAGTCTCTGCAATCAATCCGCCTTCCATCACAGCAGGGTGAATCAACAAACAACATGGTTTCCTCCCAAAAATGAAAGGTTTGAAGTAGAAGAGGTATTTAACTCAAGGACAATCCTGAAGTTTGGATAGTGAGGAATGTAAGCAAAGAAAATGTATCAACCATAGATAGAACAAGAATTTCAGCGAAGACAAACGCATACTTTGTGGAAAGCATTACTAGCACTACATGAAGAGCTGCCACTTTGTACAGCGGTGAGAAAAAGAGAGCAGAGATGATTGAGAATGAAGGAGAGGACCAGGGTCAAAAATGAACAAGGAATAATGCCACTGAAAGTGAAAAAATGTCACAGAAATTAAAAATGTGGGGGCAAAACATGCCCCCCTAGTTAATTCCTCTATTTCTACTTTTTAAACATCTGATATATTCCTTAATGTTCTATTCTAAACCTAGTAGGGATTGGAACTGTAAGGAATTTAACAATTCCGGTTCCAGTTCCTGCGATTATGCTTCCTTAATGATTCCATTCCCAATTCTTTTAGCAGGTACATTTGAGGAAAAATATGTGGAAATAAGGAATGCAGTTCTTACTGTATTTAGGGTCTACTGCCCTCAGCTGTCAGTTATCATTGTCTGTGGTTTGTCTGTGAACATTCTATGTTCTTTTAATAAAACAGATTTATGCAGAATGTGTTCACACAGACTTTTAATTAAGACATTTTACTCATTAATGTTTTTTTTTTATAATTATAACAAAACTCAATGTGTATATTTAACTTCACATTGTCATATGAACATATAATCTGTAATTACTCTGATGTACTGTAAGTCTCACAAGGTGGACGGTACAGTAAGTTTTTGATTCACTAAAGTGAACCAGCGGATAAGAGTCATTCTTTCGTGAAGTAGCATTGTATGTTTTGCTGTGTAGATTCAAATGAACTGGCTCATATGAGTAATTCTTTCGGGAATAGTTGCACTGTACGTATGTTTGGAGCTGTAGAAACAAACATGCAGCACCACTGAATAGCAATGCAGGACACATTGACAGCATATTTACGGTGTTCCATCCACATAGGTGAAAGAATGCCTGTTCGAGAATCAATGAAATTAAGAATTAACGAAACCAAAAATCATTCAATTTTTTTTATTTTTTTTAATTTATTTTTATGGAACCGGTTCTGAACAAGAACCATTCTCAGTTCCCAACCATAAGGCCTAGTTATGCATTATCACGTGAAATTATTTGATGTTCATTTAAATTTATAGGTAACAGCTTTTTATTTTTTTAATTGATTAAAGTATTTGACAACGAAGTCATATGTCATATTTTGTGTGGTTTGGAAAAATATGCCCTAATAATGCCTTAATAAAAAATGTTTTGCCCCTTAATGGAAAAGTTCATTTGTAACATTGGAGAGAATATGAATTAAAGGATAGAGGATAAAAGGAAGCTTTAAAATAAGAGAGGATGAAATGCCTGATGAGCTTTTAGTAATAAATACCTGTCACTGTGATGTCACTGGCACTAAACTAGTATTAGCACAGTGCAGAAACCTAATAGTTTGCTAATCTGGTCCTATCCGCTGTCGTCTTCGATAGACTAAGAGGGACAGTCCAAACATCATAAGCAAGAAGACATACTTTGTTCCACATGTAGCTATATGATCCACTATCTTAACAGCCATGAACAGTGAGCACTGTATAAAATCCCTGTTTTATTAATGTAGTGGGGCAGAATTTGCCTGATCTCATTCTGATCTCGTTAAAAAATGGATGGAGGGAATGTATGAATGTACACTCCATTATCTTTCCCATGATGTCTCTTTCATTGGTAGTATAGCAATAACTGTACATCTGTGTATGAGACCTTGTTAATATCACTGAAGCTTGTCTCTAGCCTTCGGGCGCTGGTATTTGGGGGTCACTCAAGGGACTTGAGGGAAAGGAGGTTACAGTGACAAAATGAGGTTAAACCAGTTTTGGGGGGAAAGTGTTTGACAGGGAATCAGAGGATTTATGTGCACACCAGTAAAACTTTACAAGAGGAGCCGCATTTCAAGTGAACCAACGGGGCATTTTTCACATCAGTCCCAGCCTTGTGGGGGCGAGCTATGAAAACTCTGTCTGAGGCAGAGGAGTAGAAATAATAAAAGAGCAAGGATGGTATGTTTTCATCAGTGGCTAATGGCATCTGTTCAAACAATGGCGGAAGCTTTTTGGTGCCAATAGGACATTTAATGTAAAATGATTCGATTTTTTTGGGTTGCCTGTGTGTTTGCATCTATATGCACATGCCTGCATGTCCAGAGGTCACAGTAGCAGCCATATTCCTATTCTTATTTGACTCATGGGGTTTGTGTGGACATGCATGGGCAGGACCCGAAGGAGTGTTTAGGGAGAGTATGGATTGTATTAGAGCCTAGGTCACCGAGAGGTTACTCAAAGAGTGCTGTGGACCTGATAAGCCTGAGAAAAAGGCCCCTGGACCCGCTGTAACCCGGGATGGAAGGTCTCTGTATTTAAAACAACATATAACAGTATTCGCAATGCATTTAACATGTAATGTAATGGATTTCTGAGTGAAACCAAATACTCAACAGGAAATTATTTAGGCCGATACAATCGGTATTTGATTTGATCGGAAGGGGTATAGTGATTTTTATTATGTGGCTTTCTGGAATATTTTATTCTGATTGGTCACTGCAATCAATGCATTCTGCGGTCAAATATTTTTGCATAATGACCGCTATACTATATAACTGACTGTTATCCCAGACAGGCAATCAATGTCCTACATAGTAGTGCTAGTTCCATGTCTCTTGTATCACTCTGCAGTCTCTTTCTAAAATAATTTCAAAAACAATAAGAGCACATCTTCATAAAATTGTTCTAAGCCGTGAAATAAGCCACCCAGCTCCAAGGTGAATCACAACATTAAAAACTTTGATTTGAAGTAAAAAAATATTTAAAAAGAGCGAAAGACCTCTCAGGTAAAAGCAGAGGTGGTGGTGTACATTTTATGATCAACAAATCCTGGTGTGATCAGAGGAACGTACATTCTATCAAGTCTTTCTGCTCTGCTGATCTGGACTTTCTCATGCTTCTGTGTCGACCATTCTGGCTACCGAGGGAATTCACAGCGGTCAATATCACTGCTGTGTACATCCCCCCACAAGCCGACACAGACCGGGCACTCAAGAAACTGTATGGGATTATAAGTAAACAGGAAATCGCACACCCTGAGGCCGCGTTCATTGTGACCGGGGACTTTAATAAAGCCAGTTTCAAATCAGTCGTACCAAAATACCATCAGCACATTAGTTTCAACACACGAGGGGACCGGGTTTTGGACCGTTGCTACTCTCCCTTCCGGGATGGCTACAAATCCCTCCCCCGCCCACCATTTGGCAAATCGGACCACTCTTCCATTCTGCTTCTGCCCGTTTACAGGCAGAATCTGAAACAGGAAGCATCCACTCTCAGAACGATCCAGTGCTGGTCGGACCAATCAGACTCTACGCTACAGGACTGTTTTGATCACACGGACTGGGAGATGTTCCGGTCCGCCTCTGATGACGACATCGAGCTTTACACTGATAGCGTAATGTGTTTCTTCAGAAAGTACGTAGAGGACGTCGTTCTGACCAGAACAACATGGATCTATCCGAACCAGAAGCCATGGATTAATAGCGATGTTCGCGCGGCACTTAATGTGCGGACCTCCGCTTTTAATTCCGGGAATGCGGAGGAGCATAAACAAGCCAGTTATGCCAGAACAGCAAAACGCCAGTACAGGAACAAGATTGAAGGACAGTTTAACACCACCCACTCTAGAAGCATGTGGCAGGGAATTAACATCATCACGGACTTTAAAGGGAATAAAAACTCCGCCATGAACACCGCTGCCTCTCTCCTGGATGAGCTAAATACTTTTTATGCTTGTTTTGAGGGAAATAACACCAACCTCGCGGAGAGAGCTCTCGCAGCCTAAGCTACAGAGGTTAGTTCACTCTCGTCTCTGTAGTGGATGTAACCTGATCCTTCCGGCGGGTGAATATCCGCAAAGCCGCGGGCCCAGACGGCATTCCGGGCCGCGTCATCAGAGCGTGCGCGAACCAGCTGGCTGGTGTTTTTACGGACATTTTCAACCTTTCCCTCTCTTTATCTGTAGTCCCCACATGCTTTAAAATGTCCACCATTGTGCCTGTTCCAAAGCAATCAAAAAATCACTTGCTTAAATGACTGGCGTCCTGTTGCTCTGACCCCCATCAGCAAATGCTTTGAGAGACTAATCAGAGATTACATCTGCTCTGTGCTGCCTCTTTCTCTAGACCCATTGCAGTTTGCTTACCGCAACAACCGCTCCACTGATGATGCCATTGCATCTACAATACACACTGCTCTCTCTCACCTGGAAAAAAGAACACTTATGTGAGAATGTTGTTTGTAGACTACAGCTCAGCATTCAACACCATAGTGCCCTCCAAGCTAGATGAGAAACTCCAGGCTCTGGGCTTAAACAGCTCGCTGTGCAGCTGGATCCTGGACTTCCTGTCAAGCAGACGCTAGGTGGTTAGAATAGGCAGCAACATCTCCTCATCACTGACCCTCAACACTGGAGCCCCACAGGGCTGTGTTCTCAGCCCACTCTTGTATTCCTTGTACACACATGACTGTGTGGCAACACATAGCTCCAATGCCATCATTAAGTTTGCTGATGACACGACAGTGGTAGGTCTGATCACTGACAATGATGAAACAGCCTACAGAGAGGAGGTGCACACTCTGACACACTGGTGTCAGGAGCACAACTTCTCCCTCAACGTCAGAAAGACAAAGGAGCTTGTGGTGGACTTCAGAAGAAAAGACAGAGAACACAGTCCCATCACCATCAATGGAGCACCAGTGGAGAGAGTCAGCAGCTTGAAGTTCCTGGGTGTCCACATCACTGAGGAACTCACATGGTCCATCCACACTGAAGTCATCGTGAAGAAGGCTTATCAGCGCCTCTTCTTCCTGAGACGGCTGAGGAAGTTTGGAATGAACCGCCACATCCTCACACGGTTCTACACCTGCACTGTAGAGAGCATCCTGACTGGCTGCATCTCTGCCTGGTACAGCAATAGCACAATATTTGTATATTGTGTTGTGTGTAATTATGTGTATATTAGACTTTAAATTGTGTTGTGTTAATTTGATGTTTTTGTAAATTGGTATATGTCTCATCACTGTCATGACTGCTATGTTGATTGGAACTGCACCCAAGAATTTCACACACCATTGTACTTGTGTATATGGGTGTGTGACAATAAAAGTGATTTGATTTTGATTTGATTTGATTTTAGATGAAATAACGCAGACTGATGGCTTCAACAGAAGTATAAACCATTGATAAACAACCTTGGAGCTCACAGTAGTTCTGTCTTTAATGGTTTATCGAATTTATCAAGTTATCATTAAAAAACAATTCACTTTAGAGAAAATTAATGGGATCTTTACTTCTGGAACCATATTGTTGTGCTCAATAGTTCATGTACATTTATTTATTGGTAAGTAGCCGTGTAGCAAGGCAAGCTGGACAATCTGGTTTATATTACGAGAATGACCATCTTACTGTAAATGAACCCTAACATATTATTTTCCTTGCCCAATCAGCCTCAGTTATGCAGAAAAGTTGTTTCAGAGGCAGAGAACGTTATTCCATTTTGATTAAAAAAAATGTTTGAAGAATTATTTTTTTCTTTAGAATAATGCGCTGATGAATTGCACAATAAGACCAGAGACATTTAGTAATAAAGTAAATAAGAGTAAAAAAAAACTCTCTGTTCATCTGATAAAAGCACTGCAGGAAAGTCTCTTCATATTTCTGAACGCGTGCCCTGTCTGTGGTCAGTCACCTCACAAATCTTTCCGATGAAAGATTTTTTTGTAAAAGAGACCTTGTTCTCGCTGATAGATAAGACATCCGGTGGGCAACCTTTCGCGTGACGTGAGGCCATTAAAGCAAAGATGAAATGACTGTTCCATTCTTAAAGAGGAATGCAGAGAGGAATATGAAGAGTAGGGGAAGGGAAAGAAAGGTGGATCTTGGCGGTATGTGGAATAGCACTCTGTCTTGTGCATTCCCAGCTGCTGGGTCTACTGAGCGAGCTCAGAGCACTGCTGCTTGAACACGATCTTTCCCCAATGTGCAGAATACATTAGGACTGGAATAGCACAACAGACTTAGCACGATGGGGCCATTCATTGAGTCATTCAGATGTTTCATGAATCACTAACGATAGGAAGCATCAGGGACCACTCTCTTGATATATCGTAGATTATTCAATTACTGGCAACTTTCAGCAAAATCCACCTGGATTTCTACATTTAAGGCCAATACATTAAAAATATCCTTAAAGGGATACTGCTCACAAAAATAAAAATTCTGTCATCATTTACTCACTTTCATGTAGTTACTATACAAACCATATGACTTTCTTCTGTGGAACACAAAATATGTTAGTATGAGATTGGGGCAGCAAAAAATATATATATATATTTTATTTTATTTTTATTTATTTTTTTGCATCTAACTCTTGAAACTTGAAAGTGAAAAGGCCACAGAACAGGATGTTTGTGGGGCATGAACCTCTGTGTGTACTGCATGGATAATTGCCTCTGCGAGGAAGGCCGCACCCTGAGCACTGACACAGTGTGTGTACGATGGCACTTTGATGTAGTTAACTACCTCCCATTTGATGAAAGTAAACATTCATGGTATCCATGACTTGGCTTTTCCTCTTGAGTGAATTCCAGTGCAAGCCTCCATTTCAGGCCAGTGCATAATTGTCTAAGTGGCTCTGGACAGCAGGGGGCAATTTAGTCATTAGAAAGGCCAATCAAGTAATTAGGCCAGTGGTTTGACTGCCGTGTGTATGCTCACGGGCCCTGCAGATTGCCTGATTTGGCTCTGGTGCCACATTTACACACGTTTGCTCTTGACATTATTGAAGGCTTCAGTCCCCTAGTAGACATCCTCTACTTGTGTGTTGGAGTTATTTACAAGAATGATGGGTAATCGTGAAAATATAGACCTGGATACAAACCAAGGTCATTCCTGAGTCAGAAGTATTTACGACATGGAGAGCGCCAGAATCTTGGTTAATATTTCGAGACATGCTTAAAACATCATCCAAAAGGTTGATTCTCTTCCAGTCAGCCACTCCAAAACACAAAGTTTGCATCCCATCTTGAAACAATGAGGAAAGAATTTGACGATAACATCTTTGCTTCCACCAGACTGAAACTAGAGATCCTAGAGTATGTTCTAATTCTGCAAAATGCCCATATTCTAAGATTCTAATTCTAGATATGTAAATACCATTGTGTGCTGTTATTCAAATTCCACTTTGCAGGTAGAGTGCTGCAGAAGAGCATGAAATGCCTTTAGGAGGAGGATGAGAGGGCAAAAGGTAAGGGGAATATTTTGGGCTAGGTTATCCAGCAGGATCAAAGAAGTGGATGCTTTTTCCATTACCTGTTGCCCATGCCAGCAGATCATGCAGTCTTGTGCTTACACACGAGGCCTGGAATGTAAATATTTAAATGCGTCAAAAGTCAGATTATCCTTTATTTAAAACACACATTATTAGCGATTTTTTTAACTATATAATTAATATGTCATTACAGGTCATAGATACTGACTGAGTATCTCAGTTTTCCTATCTGTCACTCACTCGAATTTGTGTCCCACGACTGTTCATTCACCTCTGCTGGATCTGACGGCGCATTTCAGTGGCTTCTCTCCCCTCTGCACTGGTGCACTGCAGAGAATGTCCCTGGGCGCTTCAGCAGAAATAAAAGAGTATATTTCTCTAAAAGAGTATATATCTCTAAAAGAGCGGCACACACGGAACGTCTTTTTAAAGACACGTCTTTTTAAAGATGCCTTTCCTTTGTGTGTTGTACCTGGTTGCGCTCGTTATCTCTCACCTTCTGACGGTCACGATCACTGTCTTTCGTGTCTGGGCACTGCTCACGCGGAGTCAGCATCCGTGGATGGGTCATGTACTCATTGCGAGAACATGTCCATGGCAACGATGCGGTCACGGCTTACCTTTGTAAGAAAGCAAGCCACCCCAGAGGCTCCCCACCTCAGTCCTTCTGCCCACGGGTATGAGGCCAGCGCAGCTAACACTGGGGGCGATTTGGGGACCCCATTGGGACCACCTCCACTGGGAATCCCCCCACAGACCTCCCATTCCCCAGCACGCTCGTCTGCCCTGATCGGGCTTCCGGATGAGTCCGCAGGCTCGTCTCACGGTGAGTTCGACCTCTTATTCGGAGCCTGCGAAGGTGATGAGCTCTCGAGCACAGCATCGGAGAGCGGGCTCATCCAGTCGGATGCGGAAGCCTCAGCTGGGCTCCTCCCTTCGGGTGCGGTCGCCCAGTCACAGGCTGACGCAGAGATGATGACATGCTTTCCCGGGCAGCCACGAGCGTCGGGCTAGAGTCGAACCCTCCGCTCTCCCCTGAACCCTCGTGGCTCGATGATTGGTTCCTGGGCTCGCGGCACCACTCAAAGCCACGCCCCACCCCCGTTCGTTTCTTCCCAGAAGTGCATGAAGAGCTGAAAAGGTCGTGGGAGGCAGTTTTAACTGCCCGGTTCCGATCTTTCAGCTTCCCCACCCTCACTACCCTCGATGGTGGGGCGGCCAAGGGCTATTCGGCAATCTCCCCAGTGGATAAAGGCGCTCGCGGTGCACCTATGCCCACAGAGTGCCGTCACCTGGCATGGGCGGCCAAAGCTCCCGTCCAAGGCCTGTAGGTTTACGTCGTCTCTGACGGCCAAGGCCTACGGTGCCGCTGGACAAACCGCCTCCGCCCTGCACACCATGGCTCTCCTGCAAGTCCGCCAAGGCGCTAAAGGAACTGCACGAGGGTAGTTCCGCCCCGGGATTGATGCAGGAGCTGCGCTCGGCGACAGACCTCACTATCTGGGCGACGAAGGTCATGGCACGGTCTCTCGGGCGGGCAATGTCCACCTTGGTGGTCCAGGAGCGCCACCTTTGGCTCAACCTGGTCAAGATGGGAGAGGCCGACAAGGCACGGTTCCTTGCTGACCCCATTTCCCAAGTTGACTGAGGACTTTGCCCAGCAGTTCTCAGTGGTGAAGCAGCAGACAGAGGTTATCCGGCACATCCTGCCCCGGCACGGCTCAAGATCCCGTACCCCGTCTGCTCGTCGCCAAGGGCGTTTCCCTGCGGTGACTCCACCAGCTTCGCCAAAGCCCGCCCCTGCGGTCCGACCCCGGCGCAGAGCCCACCGCAGGAAGCAGACGCCACCCGTCTCGCAGCCACCAAGAACCCGCGAAAGGCTTCGAAGCGCCCCTGAGACGGGCAACCCAGGGATGATGAAACCTGTTGCTCTGGAGCTGGTAAGCAGACCACTCCATCCCCCATCTTTGCATTTAATTGCGCTGCATGCCTAAGTGACTTCAGTAACCAAGAGATCAGCAAGAATGGTTTCCTTGTACCCTTGGTCACATATCCGGTGTGCACGGCCATCATCACGACCACCGTCCACCACTCTATTTGGCAGGTTTGGCGCTCCAGCGGCGGTCTCTCCGCCCCTGAGCACCCAGCTGTGGCACAAATCTGTCCCCAATGTGACAGTCTCCACGGGTCACGAGGACAGGCCTCTTCCTCCCCCGTCCCAGGCTGTTCCAGGGGTGGTCACAAGGAGCCAGGTAAGTACTTCGATGTCCCTGAATTCAGCACGGCCATGACACAGTGTGGCACCTCAGGATCTGCCCCGCCACGAGGTCCCACCCACTGGTACATCTGACGAGATTGTCCCTCTGGCCGAGATGAAGAAGGGGTTTTACAGCCCCTACTTCATTGTACCGAAAAAAGCCGGTGGGATGCGGCCAATCTTGGACCTGCGATTACTGAACCGGGCTTTACACAGACTCCCGTCCTAGATGCTGACGCAAAGACACACTCTAGCGAGCGTCCGGCATCAAGATTGGTTCGCGGCGGTAGACCTGAAGGACGCGTACTTCCGTGTCTCGATTCTACCTCGACACACACCCTTCCTGCGGTTTGCATTCGAGGGTTGGGCGTATCAGTACAAGGTCCTCCCTTTCGGTCTGTCCTTGTTCCCTTGTGTCTTCACGAAGGTCGCAGAGGCAGCCCTTGCCCCGCTAAGGGAGCTCACTCTCGGGATGTGTTGTGTGCACACAGGGACCTGGTGCTCTCGCACCTCAGCCGACTAGGGCTTCAGGTCAACTGGGCAAAGAGCAAGCTCCTCCCGGTTCAGAACTTCTCTTTTCTCGGTTTGGACTCAGTTTCGTTGACGGTGTGCCTCATGAACGAGCACGCACAGTCGGTGCTGACCTGTTTGAAGGTGTTCAAACAGAAAACAGCGGTTCCACTGAAATTTTTTCAGAGGCTCCTGGGGCATATGGCATCCTCAGCGGTGGCCACTCCGCTCGGGTTGATACATTTGAGTCCACTTCAACACTGGCTCCAGACTCGAGTCCTGAGATGGGCATGGCACCGCGGGACACATCGCATGGCCATCACGCCGATCTGTCACCGTCTCTTCAGCCCTTGGGCCAACCTCATGTTTCTACGGGCAGGCGTTCCCCTAGAGCAGGTCTCCAGGTCTCCTCTGCGGAGGTTCCGGCCGTTGATCCAGGGCAAGCACGTATTAGCTCGGACAGACAACATGGCAACGGTAGCATATGTCAACCGTCAAGGCGGTCTGCGCTCCCGTTGTATGTCACAACTCGCCCGCCATCTCCTCCTCAGGAGTCAGCAGCACCTCAAGTCGCTGCGAGCCACTCACATCCCAGGCGACCTCAACACTGCAGCGGACGCGCTGTCACGGCAGGTTACCCTCAGGGGAGAGTGGAGACTCCACCCTCAGGAGGTCCAGCTGATCTGGAGTCGATTCGGACAGGCACAGGTAGACCTGTTCACCTCCCAGGAATCCTCCCACTGCCCGCTCTGGTACGCCCTGACCGAGACACCTCTCGGTATAGATGCGCTGGCACACAGCTGGCCCCCTGGACTGCGCAAATATGCCTTTCCCCCAGTGAGCCTACTTGCACAAGATCAGGGAGGACGAGGAGCAGGTCGTCCTGGTAGCACCCTACTGGCCCACACAGACGTGGTTCTCAGACCTCACGCTCCTCACGACAGGCCCCCCTGGCAAATTCCCCTGTGGAAGGACCTTCTTTCTCAGGGACGGGGCACCATCTGGCACTCGCGACCAGACCTCTGGAATTTCCATGTCTGGCCCCTGGACGGGACATGGAAGACCTAAGCGGTCTACCACCCGCGGTGGTAGACACAATCACTCAGGCTAGGGCCCTCTCTGCGAGGCGCCTGTATGCCTTTAAGTGGCGTCTGTTCGCTAAGTGGTGTTCTTCCCGATGGGAAGACCCCCAGAGATGCGCAGTTGGATCGGTGCTTTCCTTCCTGCAGGAGAGGTGGGAAGGGCGGCTGTCCCCTTCCAACTTGAAGGTGTATGTAAATGCTATAGCAGCACACCACGACACAGTGGACGGTAAGTCCTTAGGGAAGCATGACCTGATAATCAGGTTCCTGAGAGGCGCCAGGAGGCTGAATCCCTCCAGACCACGCCTCGTTCCCTCATGGGACCTCTCTGTAGTTCTTCAGGGTCTACAGAGAGCCCCCTTTGAGCCTTTGCAGTCAGCTGAGCTTAAGGCACTCTCCTTGAAGACTGCCCTCCTGACTGCGCTCACTTCCATCAAGAGGGTAGGAGACCTGCAAGCATTCTCTGTCAGCTAAACGTGCCTGGAGTTCGGTCCGGGCTACTCTCACGAGATCTTGAGACCCCGACCGGGCTATGTGCCCAAGGTTCCCACAACCCCTTTTAGGGACCAGGTGGTGAAGCTGCAAGTGCTGCCCCAGGAGGAGGCAGACTCAGCCCTGTTGTTGCTGTGTCTGGTGCGCACTTTACGCATTTATTTGGATAGCACGCAGAGCTTTTAGAGTCTTTGAGCAGCTCTTTGTCTGCTTTGGTGCACAGCAGAAAGGAAGCGCTGTCTCCAAGCAGAGGATCGCCCACTGGCTCATTGACGCCATAGCTATGGCATATCACGCCCAGGATGTGCCGCCCCCGGTAGGGCTACGAGCCCATTCTACCAGGGGTGTAGCAGCCTCCTGGGCCCTGGCCAGGGGTGCCTCTCTAACAGACATTTGCAGAGCAGCGGGCTGGGTAACACCCAACACCTTTGTGAGGTTCTACAACCTCCGGGTGGAACCGGTTTCGTCCCATGTAGTGGCACGCAATACAAGCACATAAGTCCGGGATAGCCGGCCGGGTGTATTGCTTGCACATAGCGCCTTTCACCTCCCCTGAGCTGAAGACGTGCGCCATGAACTCCCAGTAGTGTTCACAAACTATGTTCCCTGATTGACTTCCTCCGAGCCCTGTGGCAGTCGAGTTTTCAGCGAGACTCACTGGCGGCCCAGTACACATGCTAACTAAAAGCCCTGTTCTGGGGTAGGTGCTCCGCATGTGGCGGTTCCCTGTAGGTAACCCCATGCAATGTATATCTTCCGCTAATTCGTTTCCCTGTTGGCAAACTGTGTCTTCCTTTGGCAGAGTCCCCTCTGCCACAATCTCCATGTTTGTAGTAACTCCTCCCCTGTTGGGTAGGACCTACCATAAGACTTCCCCACATGACATACTTCCGTCATAGCTCGGCAAGACCATGTGACGTATACCCACTTAAATATCCCCCCTCTTTCTGGGTGAGGTGTGGCCTCCGCGGTGTCCTCCCCTTGGGAGGGATATGCCCCGACTAGACCTGGTCGGCCCAGTCGGATAATCCCCCTTTTTTTTAGGGAGTGGAAAAAAAAGAAGGGGAAAAGAGGCCACGACTGGGCTAGCCTGTCTCTATCTTTTGGGTAGTCAACTTGTCCCCAAAGGGCCGTTCTACACTCATAACTATGTTGGGGGAGGTTATGTGTCGGCCTGGTGCACTGGCTACGAGGTACACAGTTGTCTGCCCATCACACACCGCCAGTTCATGTAACACATTTCAGCCAGTTGTGGCATTTTGTATAGGGACCCCTAGTGTCACTACATCGACACCATGTTGAGTGAGTGACAGATAGGGAACATCATGGTTACTTGTGTAACCTCCGTTCCCTGATGGAGGGAACGAGACGTTGTGTCCCTCCTGCCACAACGCTGAACTACCCGCTGAATTGGCTGTGTCTCGGCTCCTCAGAATAAAACCTGAATGAGCGGTTGCATACTAGCTCCTTTTATACCCGTATGTCCGGGGGAGTGGCATGCAAATACCACTCGCCAATTTTCATTGGCCTTTTATCAAAGACCAGAGGTGTCTCGGGCTCCCAAGAGTGACCCCTAGTGTCACTACATCAACACAATGTCTCATTCCCTCCATCAGGGAACGGAGGTTACACAAGTAACCATGACGATTTGACTCTTAAGCCTTTTGAGAAAAAAACATTTGGGGTTCTTTTCTGAGCTGTTTGTGTACCATCCTACACAGCAAATTAATTGTAGCTTCATTACAAGTAACTTTTACGAAGTTACTATTCTGGTAACATTTTTTAATGTTTAAAGGTTTTTTATTAAATGCAAATGTCTATCTATATTTACATATTGTAATGAGAGAACAAAACAAATTCTTGCTTCGAACATGACAGATGTAAAGACTTGTTCCATAAATTAGTCACTTTTAATTCAGTGATTGTGTGGGTGCATTGTGCCACCCCCCACAAGATGTCGCCCGCCCACCAGCAAGATGCTGCCCTGGGCAACGGCATATGTCGCCCATGCCTAAATCTGCTACTGGGCAGAATGCCGCTGCTGAACAGCGATTTGGTAAACACTGCTGTGTTGTGTGTTGCATCAGTAACTTTCAGTGTGTATGTGTTTTTACCACTATGTTGTTGATTAAAGCAAGAATTGTATTTTAATGACAAGATATTTCAATGTATATATTTCTTAAATTGGATAAATACTGTGTTTTAAATAATGCAATATTTTTAAAGAGCCATCAAATGGTTACAACATAAAATGTTGAGTAATTATTTGTTGCAGCATGCTGATAAAAAATAGTTTAGAAAGCAAGCCAGTTGCGACATTGGTCCACACTATATCATGGTATCACTACTAATATCATTTCTAATAATATGACGACAAGCTCTTGACACCTTCACAGTGAGTGTACAAAAACGTCTGCTGTATAAGCCCTAAATGTTTCTGTTAATTCAATTAGCCCTCCTCCAAGCTCCATCAACACTTCAGCATTTCTTTACATCTGAAAACAGATGCGGCTGCTAAAGTGGGAGAACCAACAGCTGTATTATGTTATGTAGCAGACACCTGAATATGAGTCAAGTCATTTTTATTTGTATAGCGCTTTCACAACACACATCGTTTCAAAGCAGCTTTACAGAAAATCATGCATTAACAAAAAATGAAACTGTAATATCTATAAAGTCTTAGAGTGATCATTGTATAGTTTGATTAAATATGATTGTAAATTGTGTATAAAAATTAAATAATTAAATAACAACTGTATTTAGAACCACTGTGAGCAAGCTGAAGGCGACTGTGGCAAGGAACACAAAACTCCATAAGATGTTGGTTAATGGAGAAAAATAACCTTGGGAGAAACCAGGCTCACTGTGGGGGCCAGTTCCCCTCTGGCTAACCAGCATGAATATAATGCCAATAATAGTTATTTATGTGCAGTGCAGGTCATGGTTTAAGATTTGTAAACTAAGCGTTAAGGTCCAGTGTTTAAAAAAAGAAGATTTTTTATGAACTGTAAGATTAATGACTAATGTCTTTGATGTCCATCCTGGATTAACTGCAGAAGTTCACATAGATGCATTGTCCTTGGTTAGTTGGCTGATGAAGGCTTTTGTTGGCAATTAAATGATAGTCTGTGTATTCCATTTCAAGAGTGTAGTCCATCAATAGACAAAGGTGATGCAGGCAGAGATCAATGAGGTGCATCGCAGTTCAACCGGCAGGTCATTTCGGTGAGGTTCAGTGGGGTCTATCCTAAATCCAAGGTTCAGGCAGTGGCATATGAAGTATCCAATGTCTTACAGGGAGTTGGCATCAGTTCATCCTCTGAAGTCCATCGTAAAAGACTGAAGTGATGTCTGGCTAGCACCGGCTGCATTTAGTCGTCATCACTCAGAGACACATAGCAGTGGAGTCCGACACCAAGCATCACCGGAGCTGGATCTGGCCGGCTCTGGTAACCTTGGTATATGATTCCCGAGGTTGAGCATGGAAATAAATAAAATAATATTAGAATAGATGTCATTCAATTTTATGCAGAGTTATAGATCATGATAGATGTTTCTGGTTCTGGCAGACCTAACTAAAGCAGCCTAATTTTGAGTTGATGGATAAATTAGGTGTATGCCTGGCTAAATAGATGAGTCTTTAGTCTAGACTTAAACTGAGTGAGTGTGTCTGCATCCTGAACAGTGTTAGGGAGACTATTCCATAGTTTAGGAGCCAAATAGGAAAAGGATCTACCTCCTTTTGTGGATTGTGATATTCTAGGAACTATTAACAAGCCAGAATTTGTGATCGTAATGAACATGATGGAATATAGCAGGTCAGAAGGTCACTTAAGTACTGTGGAGCTAGACCATTCAAAGCTTTGTATGTAGTTAACAGAATTTTAAAATTAATACGAAGTTCAACAAGTAGCCATTGTAACAATGACAAAATGGGGCTAATATGATTATTAGTCAGTACTCTGGCAGTTGCATTTTGAATTAATTGAAGTTTATTTATTGAATTTGCAGAACATCCTCCAGTAATGCATTACAATAATCTAGTCTTGAGGTCATGAAGGCATGAATTAGTTTTTCGTCATCAGCAACAGAGAGCATGTGTCATAATTTAGCAATATTTCTGAGGTGGAAGAATGCTGCTCTACAAACATTGGAAATTTGATTTTCAAAGGACAGATTTGTATCAAATAGAACACTTGATATATTTCGCTGTAGAAGATGACGTAACAGTACATCCATCGAGAGTCAAATTATATTTTAGCGGCTTATTTTTAGATGTTTTTGGTCCAATAATTAGTACCCCTGTTTTGTCAGAATTGAGTAGAAGGACATTTCTGGCCATCCAATCTTTGATTTCATTGATACACTGCTAATTTGGAGAATTGCGAATTTTCGTTGGGTTTAGAAGAAATATAAATTTGGGTATCGTCGGCATAACAGTGGAAACTTATTCCATGATTCCTGATAATATTTCCCAGGGGAAGCATATATAAGAAGAAGAGCAGAGGCCCTAACACTGATCCCTGTGGCACAGCATACTTAAGTTTTGTTTGATTTGACAATTCTTCGTTTACACATACAAAGTGGTAGCGGTCTGATAAATAGGACCTAAACCATGCTAATGCAATTCCACTAATGCCAACATAATTCTCCAGCCTATTCAAGAGAATGTCATGATCTATCATGTCGAAGGCAGCACTAAGATCTAAAAGCACTAGAAGGGAAATGCAGCCACGATCAGATGATAAGAGCATGTCATTTGTAACTCTGATAAGTGCAGTCTCTGTACTGTAATGGGGCCTAAATCCTGACTGAAATTGTTCATATATACCATTTCTCTGTAGAAATGAACATAGATGGGAGGACACTACCTTTTTCTAGTATTTTCGACATAAATGGTAGATTTGAAATTGGTCTGTAATTAGCCAATTCTCCAGGATAATGCTGTGGCTTCTTAATAAGCAGTTTGATAACTGCCATTTTAAAGTTTCTTGGAACATGTCCTAAGGATAGCGAGGAGTTAATAAAATTAAGAAGAGGTTCTGAGATTAAAGGGAATACCTCTTTTAAGAGCTTTGTTGGTATTGGATCTAGCATACATGTTGTGGCTTTTGATTTTCTGAAAAGTTTTGTTAGCTCTTCATGACATATGACAATGGAGGATTGAAGTTGCTCCTGAGGAAAATTATGAGACACTGTTTTCTGAGGTGCTGTGACAGTTGATTGCATAGTTCCAATTTTATTTCTGATTATTTCAATTTTATCAGTAAAGAAATTCATGAAGTCACTACTATTGTGTTGCGACGGAATATCTGATTCAGTCAATGCTTTATTCCTAACCAATTTAGCCACAGTACTGAATAAACACCTAGGATTGTTGTGGTTATTTTTTATGAGTTTGCTAAAATATGCTGACCTGGCAGCTTTTAGTGCCTGTCTGTAGCTACAGACACTATCCTTCCATGCACCGTGAAATATCTCTAATTTTGTATTCTTCCACTTGCACTCCATTTTCCGAGCTGCTCTCTTGAGAGCATGAGTGTGATCATTGTACAATGGTGCAGGGCTTTTTCTTGAATTTTCTTTAATGAAAGGGGGCGACACTATCAAGAGTGCTAGAGAACACTGTATTTATATTTTCTGTTATTACATCAAGTTCTTCTAGACTTTTTGGCTTTCTGAGTATGTGAGACAATTCTGGAATATTATTAGTGAAGCTATCTTTAGTGGTCGAAAGAATAGTTCTACCTGAATGATAGCATGGTGCAGATTGACATTAGCTCATCGTAGCAAACAAGAGACGAGGTAATGATCTGAGATGTCATCGCTCTGCAGTAGAATTTCTATAGTATCAACATCAACTCCATATGACAATTAAATCTAGTAAATGATTATGGCAATGAATTGGTCCTGTCACATTTTGTCTGACTCCAAGAGAGTTGAGAATATGAATATCGATAAATGCTAATTCCAATGTGTAATTTTCATTAACTATGTGAATGTTGAAGTCACCAACAATTAAAGCTCTATCTACATTAACTACTAGATCTGATAGAAAACGTGCAAATTCACTAAGGAAATCTGATAACGGCCCTGGTGATCTATATACTGTAGCAAGGGCAAAAACAACAGAGCTTTTTTATTTATATCTAACGGTGTCAAATTAAGCATTATTAGTTTAAAAGACTTAAACTTATATCCTGCACTCTGAGTAACACCAAAAACTTCACTGTAAATTGTAGCAACACATCCTCCTCGACCCTTCAGACGAGGCTCATGTTTATAACAATAACCTGAGGGAGTTGATTCATTTAAACTAATTGTGGAAAGGAGGAGGGTGGGGCCAGGCCATGATGACGCACACCTGGCCCCTAATCAGGCTATTCAAGCCGACGAGATGGATAAAGGCTGCTGGAGGCAGAGGTTCGGGAGAGAGAGAGCTACAGGCAGCTGCCCTGTATGTGTTTATGTTTGTGTCTTTTGTTTAAGTTTATCATTAAACATTATTTATATTGTCAAGCCGGTTCTCGCCTCCTCCTTTCCCTGTTACCCTGTTACATTGGTGCCAAAACCCGGGAAGGAGGAGGGATGCGCAGTAGTAGAGTCCTCGCCACTACCATCCACCCCAAAGGAGCAGCCGCGGCCATCCACCAGGGGATGGAGGAGCCTGGCCGCCTGAAAGTGGAGGAATGACTGTCGACTGCAAGGGGAGGAGGGGCTCCTTACCAGTCACTAAAACGTGGTGGGGTCAAAAGGAAGACCACCATTTGCGAGCGGGGAGGGGCTCACTACTGACCGCCTGGAATGGGAGAACCGCTGCCAGGGGCGGAGGAGACCCCTACCATCCACCAAAACACGGTGGGGCATTCCGTCTGCCAGGGGCCAGAGGACTGCCTCCAATCCACCTGGGGAGGAGCGGCTGTCATCCACTAGAGGGTGAAGGAGTGACCGAGAACCAGGCTATGGTGTATCAAAGAACCGGCAAGTAAGTTTTTTCTCTCTCTCTCCTCTCTCTCTCCCGCTGTCGCTCCGTGTTGGCCTTTCCCTCTTTTTTTTTTTGTTTTTCCCTCCCCTTGTTTCCGTCCCAGGTCCGAGAAGGTGGGGAAGACCTGCCGGCAGGCGGGGCCGGAATTGTCTATAAATCCTGTGCTATTTTCCGGACACCACTCAGACATCCAGCCGTTCAGTCGCACTAATCTATTATAACCCTCATCACCACAGTGAGCAGGGAGGGAGCCAGAGCATATTACAGTCTCTGACATCATTTTTGCAAGATCACACACCTCTTTAACATTATCTTTAGTGATCTCCGAATGGCGAAGCCAGACATTGTTAATGCCGACATGAATACAGATTGTAGAAAATCTATGTTTAGCATTAGTTAGCACTTGTAAATTTGATCTGATGTCAGATGCTCGAGCCCCGGAAATGCATTTAACAATGGTGGCTGGAGTCTCTATTTCTATGTTTCTTACAATAGAATCACCAATTATTAAGGCTCTTTCAACATGATTCTTAGTGGGTGCATCACTGAGTGGAAAGAATCGATTGGAAACCTTAACAATAATGGGAGAGTGGTGTCGCTTTGCTGAGTGAGTATGCCCCGAGACGTCACCCAAACGCCCTGCTGCGGGGGCTCTAGAGCCAGAAAAAAAGTGTGTGTGATGCTCGCTGTACTGCCAGCATCAAAAATAGTATCTACCGGCTTATCTTTCTCACTGACCTCCACTAGCGTTCAGTTGCATGTCTCTAACTCATTAACCTTCTCCGTCAGCCTGACTCATTCCTTACATTTATCACATGTGAATACCTCACCGCTGATGGAAGAAGCTATAGTAAACATGTGGTATGCAATGCAGGAAGAAATAACATGAGCAGATGCCATGACTTACCGCAATTGTTTGTTGTTGTTGTGGTTGTTCTTGAGCGGTGAGGGTTTGAGATCAATGTGGCTCGATGTGGTTCCTGATCAGTAGGTGTTTGAGATTGATTCAATAATCCGTGTAAAACACAGTGGAGAAAACTAATGCATGCAGTCAAGATGTGAGATGTAGACAAGCGGGAAAAGAAAAAAGAGAGAAGACGGGTGCGCACGCTAAAATACACGCAGTCGAAACAGTAGAAAAGAGGAATAACCCGAAGCACGTGGTAAAATGTCAAAGGATAAAACAATGAACATATAAGAATAAGCATAAGCAATGCTAAGCAAGCTAGCAAGCTACAAACACTCGTGCAGCGTGCCGGCAGCAAACGGAACAGGAAGTCAACCTGCAATGACTTTACAAAGACTTGACATTGCAGCGAGTTCTTTCACAGGGAAGACATGGATTTTACTGTTTAGGTAGGCCTAAAATAGCCTTGTAACTTTACTTGTTTGCTGGCTGGCCCAATATAACACATAGACTCTAGTCTCCACAAGGTTGTTTACACTGTCAGCAAGCCCATGGCTTTTGACCTCAGCCCAGAGGAGGGTGACATGATGTTTGTTGTCCATTTTGTGTCACCTCCCCCCAGTTTTCAAATGCTAGATACAGAGACACTCCAAGATGAATAAATATAAACATGTGTACATTGCTTTAGCAAAAGTATGAGGCATCTAGACAACTTATGGATTATATGAGCTGTTCAGGAGACATGGTTGACTCAGTCATGAAACTGGAGATAAGTAGCTTGCCCTCTGCCCCTATAGACACCCTGAACAGCTCTTGCTTTATCTCTTGGTGTTTTGCATGCTTTAAGCTTTAAGCAAGTGTGTCTCGCTTCCTGTCATGCTCAGCTGTCTATGTTCATCCCCCTGTGCAGAGCTAGAGATGAACCATGCACTCCCTGTGGCCTTTGAAACACCCCAAGTATGCTTCAAGGAGAAAACCAAACCTGCATTAATGGTGTTCAACTTCCCCCTGCACTCCATCCGAGAGCCAGACATGGATCTACGCCAGGCCAAGCAAACCACTCCATTCTCCAGGCACCACACCCCATTATCTCCCAAGGAACCACATCAGCACTGAGATGGGGACCTGTTTTTTTGTGACACCTCCTGTGCTCAAAGCATTTCCTGGGAAACTGGAGAGCTCTTGGGGTGCCGCTTTCCAGTGAACAGGGAGAAAAGGACAGCCTAACTGCTTTAACCTAAGGTAAGGAACAGGGCAGGCCACCAACAGTAGGGGTTTTCAAACTGGGGTCTTAGGACCTTGTGGGGGGTGCTAGGGTGTCCATGGATTTTATTTAAATACATTTTAAAATGTTAAAGTTATTATTTTATTCTAATGACAGCCCTAGTTTAGTAAAGTAAAGCAGAGGAAAGCCAGATGCACAATGTGCATTTTTATGGTCCTTTACAATTGTTGCTTTTCAGACTGTACAACAGCACTACTTAACCCTCGAGCCATCTTTTATGGCCCGCGTTATGATTTCATGATCAAGGATAAATCATTAGCCTAGCAAATCCATATGAACTGAGGTGTGCATTTTCAAGAGCATTCACAGTAGTTCTCTGTATTGCTGACTCACAGCACACTTCAAGAGGAAAATAAACTGCAAAAGGATATAACAAATTAAATAAACAAATAATATCTGAGCATATCTGATGTTAGAGTATGTGAGAGTAAACATTCATAGAAAATTCATATGTATGAATTCATGCAGTACATTAATAGATAAAGTATGTGTGCACATACGGCCTGTTTACTTCATACTGTACTTCTCCTGTTATATATGAAGCAATGCACCTGTCTCTTTAGCATGCTATTTACACTGTATATTATCTTTCACTGTAAAAGTAATTTGCCATATCTACCTCATTCAGTACCAAAGCACCTTCTGTATATACTATATACTCTAGAGTATATATACTCAATCTCATTTGAGAGTCATATATATATATATATATTACATAAACATATTATATTATTAAAACAATATCTATGAAATAAAAAAAAAATCTTATAAAGAAATTAAAAGCATGGCCCTCAAGGCTATAGGGATCCAGCTTTGCGGCCCCTGAGCTTTCCAAAGTTGAGAAGCCCTGCTGTACAATATGATCCCAGTGAAATTTTGGGTAAAAGTCATGGCACACTGTGTGACATTATGTTTGACTGTATGAAACTCAAAATTCTGCCCCAATCGTACTGGCACCATTAACTGGTCGTTTTACTGTTTCGCATCTGGCTATTGTTGAAGCAGTCACACTGCACTGTTGATGACTAGTGTGATAGAACTTCATCGGTGGTTAAGATTAATTGCAAAGGCAACTAATCGGTGATTTGTGAACATGTCATACTTAGTGGTACTAACATTGCCTCTTTTGCCCTACAACAAGATAAATCTTTTACAATCCCCAAAATTTGTCTTAGGTGGCAAAACAGTGGCCAAATTCTTACAGTGTGAGCCCAGCTTTAGAAATAACAACGAAATCTGCAAATAGTTATGCACACTCAAATTGTTATTAATTAGGGCTGTCAATCAATTAAAATATTTAATCAAGTTAATTACATGATATGCCAATTAATTAATCTAATTAATCGCATATAAAAATATTTGCTGAAAAGGCCCCAAAATAATCATAATTTAACATATAATAATCAAAATAATTATGAATATATTAAATATAATTAATATAATAATTTAGACATTTACTTTAGAGAAGACAAGTAAAGCATTGATTAGACAATACAAAAAGTAGCGTTAGAAGTCAATATATTATTTTGTTTCTTGGCATATCATTGAACATAAGCATATCACTGACCTGCAGTCCACAGCAATCGATTTTGCAATAGAGTTTGTCAGTCTGTCTGAGGTAGATTTCACAGCTCACAGCTGCACATTTCCTGCACAGCTGGAGCTGCACTGACTGCCCCCTGCTTTCTGTGACTCGCAAAAACATGAACATGGTACTTCAAGCTTGAATTGCTCCATTGGTAGGAACATTCCGTATTACGGAATTTATGGGGCATGATAACTTGTGTTATTTTTTCCACGTTATTTACATAATAAATCACACTGAACGAGTTGTGATTAATTATGAAACACAAATCACCAGCCTTACATATAACAAATCGACAGCCTTAGAATTTATATATGAAAATATACTGTATATCTGCCTTTATATTTGAAAAAGAGAGTCCATTGCGAAAGGAACATCATATTTAGGGGTCCTTGGCATCAGAAAGTTTGAAAACCCCTGACCTATAGGAAAGCTTACCAGTTTCGGGATGGCAGCAATAACTGATTACTCACCGCCACGTTTGCAAGGCTCTCCTGGAGCCCGAAAAAGAGAGCACTCCAAGTTTTTAGGATATTGTAGGCAGTTACTTTTATTGGGAACAATTAATACGCCGGCTAGCGGCTTTTGGAACTGTTCCCAACTCTGATCTCCCACAATTCCGCAGCTCATGTTTCAGATTAAGCCTTGCAGCGACACCACAGCCTACACATCATCCACCCCTTCCCTCTTTCCCTTGCCTCCATGCAAGATTTTGCCATCTGACCTCACTCCTGCTTCAGCGTTCCAGGTGAGCACGGTGCTCAAATTATCCTTCACATTCTAATACAGCATAATCATTTGCCTGTCATTTTCATTTCATGGTCTTTACTTCTTCTGGGACTATTTTTGGGCGGAGAGTTGTAGGAAATTCAGATGTTCAAAAGCTTGATGATTAGCCCTGTGATTAAAATGGATCGCTGGTTGAGCCTTTGCCAGAATCTAAAGCAGAGACTTCTACAATCATTGAGAGCACTTTGTAACAGTTCCTATTGCAGTGCATAACTACATTTGTGCTACCCATTATGGTGACATTTACCCAAAGACCCTTTCAAGGCAAGTCAGTCCACTCGGTGGCCATCTTTGGAACGCTCCCAAGCAGGCTAAGCAGATATTTGCTATAAACAAGCGGAATAAAAGTACAGCTCCTATCTACTTGAATGGCGGAAAAACTAAATCTCCAAAATGGTTGGTCAAGATTATAATCAAACAACATATTTCAAATCAGCATTAAAATCTGACAAAAATGGTATCATAAATTGTGCTTCTTTAGCTCAGATCACACACACACACACACACACAAAAAACATTATTTTTCAGGTTGGTTCAGCTAATGCGCTTGCGTGTTCTCGAGCGGACTGACAGGTGATGTCTGTATCTAAAAGGTGATTGGCTCTTTTACCTGTAAGGCGGGACTTCCTCTTTATACATCCATTGGGCATTCCAAATTTTCCCATTCATTTCAATACCAGTGGTCCGCCTCGAGCTAAATAGTCTCAGCATTTACCTTATACTGCGATTCAGTGAAAAATAACTTTCTTATATTTCAAGTAATACCAAACTGGAATTCTGTCTAAAACCAATTTTGTCTGCATTGCAAAAACACATTTTCTTGATCAGTATTTTTGTTTTGTTTTCCCAGTATCCAATCATCTTTAAAACAAGATAAATATAAAAATATTATAATATTTTATTTGATATATTAAAGGGATAGTTCACCCAAAAATGAAAATTCTCTCATAATTGACTCACCCTTATGTTGTTCTTAACCCATATGACTTTCTTTTTTCTGTGGAACACAAAAGGAGACTGAGGCTAACATAGGCAGAATGTTAGCCTCAGTCACCATTGAATTTCACTGCATATTTTTCTTTACAATGAAAGTGAATGGTGACTGAATCTTCTTTTGTGTGTCATGGAAATAAAGTCATATGGGTTTGAAATAACATGAGGGTGAGTAAATATAAAATTTTCATCTTTGTGTGAACCATCTTTTAAAAATTTGTTGTAAGAGATTATATCTTGAAATGGTTTATTTTTCTTACCCCATTGGCAAATAGATTTTTTCTTGTATTAAGCATAAACCTCACTAAATTTAGCTATATTTGTGCTTAAAACAAGAAAAAAATGCTTTTTAAGTAAATTTGTCTTGTTTTAAGGATGTTTAGATATTTTCCACTAGACAACAAGATAAGGATTTTTTGCAGTGTGAAAGCATTCCAAAACTGCTATATATAAAAAAGATATACCATTAAATAGGCAATAAGCCATTTTGACTCTCTCAGTCTGGGAATGAGGGTGGTATTTTGACCTCTCCCAGATTAAATACAAGAGAGCTGTCACCCTGAGCTGGGTCCACATTTCCCATGATTCCTCACAGGGTGCACTGGCTGGCAGGCCCTGCAGGCATGCTCTTTTTTGACAACATAGTTAGGAGGTGCTGATGAAAGTGGAGAGCCTACAGTATGTTGCCCTTGTACCCTCTCAAATAAGCACAGGAGCCCTGCTGCCTGTCACATGTAGGTCCTGCGCTCACAGATTCAGTTGCAGTGTGAGCGCTGAAGTGTGTGTGTGTTTTGCCACCAATGCATTTAAGGTTTGTGGCAGCAGCCACAATAGGTGAATAAATTCAAAAAGTGTCCTCACAATTCAAGGCCATCACAGAAACGCGCAAGGACTGCTATAGACTTTGAAACATAGACTATTCAATAAAAAGACTCAGCCATGCTTTATATAGCCCCTTTACCCTTAATATCTCTGACCCATGGCTCTTTTCTCTGCAGAAATAAAAGCTGGATACTCTCCACCTGCATATCATCAAGTAATTAGATTAGACTGTCCATCATTCACTCTAAAGTTACATTAGACAGGCAGCAGTAGGATAATCAAGATGTGTCAGATGACAGCGAG